>NC_052339.1:29051949-29119449 GCF_016432855.1 Salvelinus namaycush
GTTGTGAACAGCCATGATATTAAACTGTGTGTGTGTGTGTGTGTGAACAGTCATGATATTAAACTGTGTGTGTGTGTGTTGTGAACAGCATGATATTAAACTGTGTGTGTGTGTGTTGTGAACAGCCATGATATTAAACTGTGTGTGTGTGTGTTGTGAACACATGATATTAAACTGTGTGTGTGTGTGTGAAACCATGATATTAACTGTGTGTGTATGTTGTGAATAGCCATGATATTAAACTGTGTGTGTGTGTGTTGTGAAGCCATGATATTAAACTGTGTGTGTGTGTGTTGTGAAGCCATGATATTAAACTGTGTGTGTGTTGTTTGAATAGCCATGATATTAAACTGTGTGTTTGTGTGTGTGTTGTGTGAACAGCCATGATATTAAACTGTGTGTGTTGTGAATAGCCATGATATTAAACTGTGTGTGTGTGTGTTGTGAACAGCCATGATATTAAACTGTGTGTGTGTGTGTTGTGAACAGCCATGATATTAAACTGTGTGTGTGTGTGTTGTGAACAGCCATGATTAATTAAACTGTGTGTGTGTGTTGTGAACAGCCATGATATTAAACTGTGTGTGTGTGTGTTGTGAACAGCCATGATATTAAACTGTGTGTGTGTGTGTGTTGTGAATAGCCATGATATTAAACTGTGTGTGTGTTGTGAACAGCCATGATATTAAACTGTGTGTGTGTGTTGTGAACAGCCATGATATTAAACTGTGTGTGTGTGTGTGTGTTGTGAACAGCCATGATATTAAACTGTGTGTGTGTGTGTTGTGAACAGCCATGATATTAAACTGTCTCCAGTTTGGAATCAGGACGGAGTTTCCTAGGCTAGTGGTGAATCTATAGTCTAAAGTGGCTTCCTCTTGTGACCGTACAGAGATTCCTTCACCAAGGAAGGAAAGAGGCATTTTTCCAGTATTTCAACTAGGCAGAAGCGTGAATTTTCAGTTTGGGAGAGGAAGCCATTAGCCTATTTAAATGACACCCATTTGTCCATTCTGGAAGGTGTGTGTTGTGTGTGTGTGTGAACAGTCATGATATTAAACTGTGTGTGTGTGTGTGTGTGTTGTGAAAAGTCATGATATTAAACTGTGTGTGTGTTGTGAATAGCCATGATATTAAACTGTGTGTGTGTTGTGAACAGCCATGATATTAAACTGTGTGTGTGTGTGTTGTGAACAGCCATGATATTAAACTGTGTGTGTGTGTGTGTGTTGTGAACAGCCATGATATTAAACTGTGTGTGTGTGTTGTGAACAGCCATGATATTAAACTGTGTGTGTGTGTGTGTGTGTGTTGTGAATAGCCATGATATTAAACTGTGTGTGTGTGTGTGTTGTGAACAGTCATGATATTAAACTGTGTGTGTGTTGTGAACAGCCATGATATTAAACTGTGTGTGTGTGTGTGTTGTGAACAGTCATGATATTAAACTGTGTGTGTGTGTGTTGTGAACAGCCATGATATTAAACTGTGTGTGTGTGTGTGTGTGTGTGTTGTGAACAGCCATGATATTAAACTGTGTGTGTGTGTGTTGTGAACAGCCATGATATTAAACTGTGTGTGTGTTGTGAATAGCCATGATATTAAACTGTGTGTGTGTGTGTTGTGAATAGCCATGATATTAAACTGTGTGTGTGTTGTGAACAGCCATGATATTAAACTGTGTGTGTGTTGTGAATAGCCAAGATATTAAACTGTGTGTGTGTGTGTGTTGTGAACAGCCATGATATTAAACTGTGTGTGTGTGTGTGTGTGTGTTGTGAACAGTCATGATATTAAACTGTGTGTGTGTTGTGAATAGCCATGATATTAAACTGTGTGTGTGTTGTGAACAGCCATGATATTAAACTGTGTGTGTGTGTTGTGAACAGCCATGATATTAAACTGTGTGTGTGTGTGTGTGTGTGTTGTGAACAGCCATGATATTAAACTGTGTGTGTGTGTGTTGTGAACAGCCATGATATTAAACTGTCTCCAGTTTGGAATCAGGACGGAGTTTCCTAGGCTAGTGGTGAATCTATAGTCTGAAGTGGCTTCCTCTTGTGACCGTACAGAGATTCCTTCACCAAGGAAGGAAAGAGGCATTTTTCCAGTATTTCAACTAGGCAGAAGCGTGAATTTTCAGTTTGGGAGAGGCCTATTTAAATGACACCCATTTGTCCATTCTGGAAGGTGTGTGTTGTGTGTGTGTGTGAACAGTCATGATATTAAACTGTGTGTGTGTGTGTGTGTTGTGAACAGTCATGATATTAAACTGTGTGTGTGTTGTGAATAGCCATGATATTAAACTGTGTGTGTGTTGTGAACAGCCATGATATTAAACTGTGTGTGTGTGTTGTGAACAGCCATGATATTAAACTGTGTGTGTGTGTGTGTGTTGTGAATAGCCATGATATTAAACTGTGTGTGTGTGTGTGTTGTGAACAGTCATGATATTAAACTGTGTGTGTGTTGTGAACAGCCATGATATTAAACTGTGTGTGTGTGTGTGTGTGTTGTGAACAGTCATGATATTAAACTGTGTGTGTGTGTGTTGTGAACAGCCATGATATTAAACTGTGTGTGTGTGTGTGTGTTGTGAACAGCCATGATATTAAACTGTGTGTGTGTGTGTTGTGAACAGCCATGATATTAAACTGTGTGTGTGTTGTGAATAGCCATGATATTAAACTGTGTGTGTGTGTGTGTTGTGAATAGCCATGATATTAAACTGTGTGTGTGTGTGTTGTGAATAGCCATGATATTAAACTGTGTGTGTGTGTGTTGTGAATAGCCATGATATTAAACTGTGTGTGTGTGTGTGTTGTGAACAGCCATGATATTAAACTGTGTGTGTGTTGTTAATAGCCATGATATTAAACTGTGTGTGTGTGTGTGTGTTGTGAACAGCCATGATATTAAACTGTGTGTGTGTGTGTGTTGTGAATAGCCATGATATTAAACTGTGTGTGTGTGTGTTGTGAACAGCCATGATATTAAACTGTGTGTGTGTGTGTTGTGAACAGCCATGATATTAAACTGTGTGTGTGTGTGTTGTGAACAGCCATGATATTAAACTGTGTGTGTGTGTGTTGTGAACAGCCATGATATTAAACTGTGTGTGTGTGTGTGTGTTGTGAACAGCCATGATATTAAACTGTGTGTGTGTTGTGAATAGCCATGATATTAAACTGTGTGTGTGTTGTGAACAGCCATGATATTAAACTGTGTGTGTGTGTGTGTTGTGAATAGCCATGATATTAAACTGTGTGTGTGTTGTGAATAGCCATGATATTAAACTGTGTGTGTGTGTGTGTGTGTTGTGAACAGCCATGATATTAAACTGTGTGTGTGTGTGTTGTGAACAGCCATGATATTAAACTGTGTGTGTGTTGTGAATAGCCATGATATTAAACTGTGTGTGTGTGTGTTGTGAACAGCCATGATATTAAACTGTGTGTGTGTGTGTGTGTTGTGAACAGCCATGATATTAAACTGTGTGTGTGTGTGTGTGTGTGTTGTGAACAGTTATGATATTAAACTGTGTGTGTGTGTGTGTGTTGTGAACAGTCATGATATTAAACTGTGTGTGTGTTGTGAATAGCCATGATATTAAACTGTGTGTGTGTTGTGAACAGCCATGATATTAAACTGTGTGTGTGTGTGTTGTGAACAGCCATGATATTAAACTGTGTGTGTGTGTGTTGTGAACAGCCATGATATTAAACTGTGTGTGTGTGTGTTGTGAACAGCCATGATATTAAACTGTGTGTGTGTGTTGTGAACAGCCATGATATTAAACTGTGTGTGTGTGTGTGTGTGTGTTGTGAATAGCCATGATATTAAACTGTGTGTGTGTGTGTGTTGTGAACAGTCATGATATTAAACTGTGTGTGTGTTGTGAACAGCCATGATATTAAACTGGGTGTGTGTGTGTGTTGTGAACAGTCATGATATTAAACTGTGTGTGTGTGTGTTGTGAACAGCCATGATATTAAACTGTGTGTGTGTGTGTTGTGAACAGCCATGATATTAAACTGTGTGTGTGTGTGTTGTGAACAGCCATGATATTAAACTGTGTGTGTGTTGTGAATAGCCATGATATTAAACTGTGTGTGTGTGTGTTGTGAATAGCCATGATATTAAACTGTGTGTGTGTGTGTGTTGTGAACAGCCATGATATTAAACTGTGTGTGTGTTGTTAATAGCCATGATATTAAACTGTGTGTGTGTGTGTGTTGTGAACAGCCATGATATTAAACTGTGTGTGTGTGTGTGTTGTGAATAGTCATGATATTAAACTGTGTGTGTGTGTGTGTGTTGTGAACAGCCATGATATTAAACTGTGTGTGTGTGTTGTGAACAGCCAAGATATTAGACAACCAATAAGAGGAATAGGGAGTGAAAACAGTACTGAAAGGAAGTAATTGACCATCGAGAACACTGAGGCAGACCATAGCCTAAACCGTTCTCTGCAGAACCAATGCTGAAGACACTGTAGTAGTTAATTAAACCACTAGGGGAAGCGCTGCACTGTGGAAAGAGGGGAGATTGTCAGATACATGCACATCATTTTCTGACACACACACACACACACACACACACACACACACACACACACACACACACACACACACACACACACACACACACACACACACACACACACACACACACACACACACACACACACACACACACACACACACACACACACACACACACACACAACCCATCATAAACATTTAATAGTCAACCCTATCATTTACTGGCAGATAGGATAGGGCTAATGAATCTAGTTTAAGTTGCGGCTCCGCGCCTGATAAAATTTTAAACAGGAGAAAGGAACACCCTTCCCCTAGAGACTATTTGGAATCACCCCCCCCCCCCCCCCACACACACACACACACACACACACCCCACCCCCCCACCTCTCTCTCCAGAGTAATTTGTAGTGTAAATGTGGGTATTTAAAGCGGTCACCCTCTCTGGTCTCAGTGCTGGAAATGCAATTACAGCCAGCAAACAGCTTTATTGTTATCAGTGGAGGTGCGACGCTCATTCCGGTCCCCAGCGCAACACCGGCCGCCATCGATCGTTATCAGGGCTGAGGAGAGGATTACTAATGAAGCTATCCTCAGGCTCCATAGTCTGTTTGTGTGGGTAATTGAGGATGGAAACTGTGTGTGTGTGTGTGGTCATATGCTGTATCTTGACAGGGTCAGCTGAGGTAGCTGTACACCCCCCCCCCCCCCCCCCCCCCCCCCCAACCTTCCCCTAAACCTGTGTGTATGTGTGTGGTTCACATCAGGTATTTGTCCATTTCTTCCTCTCCCAGCATGACTCAGATCTAAAAGGAAAAAATGAAACTGTACTATGGCAGTTTCCCTCCCTCCCACAGCATGGCTGGAGAATACTTACAGGGTACTTAATCTCCCTCTCGTTTTGCTCTTTCTATAGACTTTAAGACAGAGAGAGAGAGAGAGTGGGAATAAGAAGGGGAAAAAGAAAAGAGACTTTGCCAAGGTGAGAGCCGTATAGCTCAGCAACATCTGAATCCGTCCAAGAAAAAACAAAAAAACAGATTCTACCTTTCTCTCTACCTCGCTCCCTCTCCATCCCTCTCTCTTTGCCTGCAGAGAATAAACCCAAACCGACAGCCATTAGTACAGGAGGTTTCACAGGGATACTGCAGCTATAGGTAACGGAAATATATGTATTCATCCACCTGTGTGTGTAGGTGTGTGTGTGTGTGTGTGTGTGTGTGTGTGTGTGTGTGTGTGTGTGTGTGTGTGTGTGTGTGTGTGTGAGCAAGAAAGTAAAGAAAAAATAGATGATATTCCAGCCTTGAAAATGTTATAATGCGATCATTTTGATGATAACTGTCAGGGAGATAAATCTAATGAGGATCCATCAATTAGTCTAATTCCCAGAAATCTGGCTGGCTTGGAAACATGCCAGATGTGGACCGTTACAGTACATCATAGTTACTCACTACACTGTTTGTCTTTTTCATTGTAGTCATACTTTCAACACTGCTACAGGTTATGTGTATACGGAGGTTAGACATTACTCCAAAAAACAAACACAAGGTTCAAATGGTTGTTTTAGCACAAAGCTCAGAGTCTAAGTCTGTCTCACTGATTGACTAGACAGACTGTTTGAGGACACTGGTTCACTGACTGACAGTTAATCAGGTGTGTGTGTGTGCGTGCGTGCAAAGAAAGAAAAAAAGAGTGCATAATAACAGATTGGTTTCTCTAAGAACAAGGAGAGACAAACAGACAAACAGAGAAAGCAATGGAGAGGTCAGAGAAGGAGAGATAGAGAGGTGGCTTGACTCTAGCAGTTAGTATGAGGACATGTTTTCACCTTTCTAAACAGTTCTGACACTTCCTGTCTAGACAGTATGGAAATTTACACTGTTCTATTCTTACTATTGTCTGATGTTACTTACTCTTACACCTCTCTCTCTCACACACACACAGTTAGGTTTTTGTAGGTGCGTAACCTGAAGTTACATCATTTCAACCAGGGATGGAAATTAAGCAATCCCGTGGCTAGTACTTTTCAGACCGGGCTAGTAGAAAATGTGATCTACTAGGCCAGCTGGCCAGTGCCCAAAGTTGCATCACTGATTACATCATAGTAAAAAGGGGCAAATATAAGAGCAAAAGTAATCCTTTTGGTTTTTGTAAAAAACTATATATTTTCTGACTCAACTCTCCCGACGACAAGCATTAAACCATACCCATCCAACCACACACTTCAGTTAGAACAATGACAGATTGAATTAATCCTCCAAACACATCCTACAATAGTTCCTACAGATGTCTTACACACACACACACACACACACACACACACACACACACACACACACACACACACACACACACACACACGACTTTCTCGCTCTCCGGGTCCTGTCTTTCCTCTTTCCACAACCGAGGAGAAGAGAGATCCACCGTGTGATGTCATCATTAATTACCACACAAGGAAGACTGTGTGTGAAATGTGAATACTAGAAAACAATCTCTGAAATGGTCGATGACACACATCACATATGCTACTGTACATAATTAAACTGTACATTCAATCTCTATAAAACCACAAGTTTTCAATTGGGCCTCCTACATTGCCCTCCATTAACTTTGTGATCTTTTAGAGAGGTTGTAGCTTTGCTCAACAGAGCCATTAAAGTTAATGGGGGTCAGAGGCTACTCTTACTAAGCGTCTGCCCAGCTGCCATTTTGGGGATCTTGCCATGTTTGAATCCCCCATAACTTTATTTAAATCAGTCACCGCCTGGCACACACAATGCAGGAGCAGTAAAGACGAAGGACTGAGGCCAATGTTACAGTCAGTTCATGGCCACAACTAGACTTACTGCTAAGAAGAATACTGCCTTTCTCCCTCCCTCCCCCTGTGTTCCCGTATATCAACCTCTTCTGAAATATTTGTTGTGTGTATGGGTGTGTGTGTGTGTGTGTGTGTGTGTGTGTGTGTGTGTGTGTGTGTGTGTGTGTGTGTGTGTGTGTGTGGATCAAAACGCAGAGCGGAGATGTTGATGATTGACATTTTCTCAGATGATTTATTTATCTACTCTCCTACCTTCTTCCTCCGCTAAGCCCCGACTTTTAAACTCCACCATCAACAACATCATTATTAAAACAGTAACCCCTGTCAAACAGAACACTCAACTAAAACAACCTGATATACCCTGAGGGCTCTGCTTCAGAAAATAAAGTATGCACAATAAGTAGGTTTCACATAGATAATGGGGTTACAATTAACTAACTTGTACTGTAAACTTTGAATTCTGACATGGATCTACAGGGGTTGAAACAGTTGCCACACTACAGATCTGTATGCCCTGTAGTGCAGGTTCTCTCTGTGTTTCTCTCTTTAATGTGCATACTTCAAACAAAGCCAAAGCCCTGACACTAAGCCCCTTTAGGCCAGACAGCCGCTAACTGCACAGGTCTCTTTATAATACAGCATATATTATTCATTACAATCATGCTTTAAAAAGGGATAATCATTTATATGGACTTCTAACACACACACACAAGCACACACTCTTTAAAATCATCTGTCAACTAAGCAGCAATCAGCAGTTGAAACAATAACAAAGCGTTCCCACCACCCCCTGTTTCGGGAAAAAAGCAATGCTTCAACAAGGGATGAGGTTGGAGAAATGGAACCACTCTCAACTTCATAGACAAAGCTATGGATGCAAGGACTAATCATTCACGATATCTATTCTGCCCTTGCAAGAGTCCCCTTCTTAAGTTTAGCAGATAGATCAACTCTATCCAGCAACTATTGTATTGCATAATGATTTATTACCACCAGTTCGTAGGTACAGTATTAGAAACGGAGTAAAACTGACATAGATGAAGGAAAAACAACCAGAAGTAAGAGTATGCTGATTATTAAAGCTTCATTCTCACTAACAGCACAGCACAGCTTGTCATGTATTGTTGTCTCTACCTTGCCCTTTGTGCTGTTGTCTGTGCCCAATAATGTCTGTACCATGGTTTGTGCTGCTACCATGTTGTGTTGCTACCATGTTGTGCTGCTGCCATGTTGTGTTTCTACCATGTTGTGCTGCTGCCATGTTTTGTTGCTACTATGTTGCTACCATGCTGTGTTTTCATGTGGTGCTGCCATGCTATGTTGTTCTCTTAGGTCTCTCTTTAAGTAGTGTTGTGGTGTCTCTCGTCATGATGTGTGTTTTGTCCTATATTTTTATTCTTAATCCCAGCCCTCGTCCCCGCAGGAGGCCTTTTGGTAGGCCGTCATTGTATATAAGAATTTGTTCTTAACTGACTTGCCTAGTTAAATAAAGGTAACACTTTTTAATTTCATATTTTTTTTAACGTATGTTATATTATCATGAACTCAAAAATATGCTGCCGTATCCAAAAATAATTCCCCAAACATGGCAAGATCAATTAAATAGAACAGATATCTCCAACCATGCAGCTATCAAGAAAATACTTAAATCTATCACTTAAACGATCATCCATACAAAATATCATGAATTGTTATTATTGTTCTACTTAAAAGACAGTTCTTCTCAAATTGACTGCAAGGATGGAGTTTGATAATATCTGCAGCTCCACAGAGTGACTTTCACCATTTGCAACGCTAACAAGGATTCTTATTTTACAGGACATAGAAACGTAGGCCTTATCAGTAAGCAGTGCCATATAGGGGACAAAAATTAAATTGACTTTAAAATGAACTCAAACCAACTACAGGGGCCAGAACACTCCCCGCCTAGTATCTGTAAGGATGCCACCATTATCACTAGAACATCACTAGTACAGTCTCTGAAACTGGATACAGAAAAATCTTGCATGACCCATCTCTTGCTGTATTGACTTCAACTTTTCTTAATTTCCCATCTCTGCCAGGAAAGGTGTTCACGACGATGCTCATGGGCCAGTCGTTCCTTTTCACTTGACTGTCTCCCAGCATCACGTCTCCCTCCTGAAGGTTGGGCTTCTCTTTCTGACACTTCCTTTGGTTTTGCAGGGTAGGAAGATAGTCTTTCTTCCTGCGGTGCCAGAAGGCGTTGGAAAGGCTTTGAACTTGCCGCCACTGCCGGCTGAAGATATCTTTCTCATTGAATTCACCTTGGGGAGGGGGGACTGCACCAACCTTTTGGGAGAAGAGTTTTGCTGTCATCAAGGAACTAATGGACGAGCACTCACGATGGCTGAGACTTTCGCCATGAATGTAGTCAGGACTTCATTGGTAGGCTTGGATGGACCCACCTTCAGCATCATGGACGGCGATCATTCTCTCCCAGCTGCTCCCATATGAGACGCGTGCAGTGGATTGAAGACCCAACCCTTTGTCACTCTGGTACTCCTGGACCTTCTTCTCGCTCTAAACGGTCTCCATCTCCAACTCTCTGCAGGCCTCTGAGCCACAGACCCAACTGCTCTCAAAGCGCCCTCAGTGAAGTGGTGTCCTTGATGGGCTCGTGGTGGTGTCAGTAAGAGGGTTGCTTTAATCTTTACCTAGACTTGCTTGGGACAGCCATCCTGCAATCCTCAGTGGGCCTGAATCGTCGATGTAGGCCAGTTGTTCTTAAACTTTTTCAGCCTGGGACCCAAATGAGAAATTCTGTGTTTTCCTGGTACCCAAGCTTAGGAACATATGCAACTATACATAAATATCGGTACATTTCATTGCCCTTATGCCTAAAACAAATGCAATATAATCAAAAACAAAGAACAATGAAATTAAATATCCATATAAATATCTACTAATGTTTATTCTCCCCCATTAAAAACACTCTTACATATCTGTCTAGGTTGGAACTGTTGCTGTTAAAATACAATACATCATTTTCATTCTGAACTGGAATATATGAATTGATCACATCACACAGATGAATAACAGAACACACACAGGCTTTTTGATAGTGCAACCCTAAGTAACAGTACAGATGAAAAATGATATATCTTACTGTAGAAATTATTTTGAAACAAAGTCTAGGTTGAAACTGTTGCTCTTAATACAATACATATGTTTTATTCTGAACTGGAATAAACTGATTGCTCACATCACACAGATGTAGACCAGAACACACACAGTCCTAATGAGAGCATATCTATTCTGGGCTCTGTTTTTCACAGTGCAACACTGAGGTTATGCTCAGCATTGAAACTGTTTCTGTACTTGTTTTTCAAGTATGTCAGAGTTGAGAACCCTGACTTGCATAGGTATTTGGTGCCAAACTGGATCAGAACATCTACTGCTTTCAAAGTCAGGCAGGAGACCACTTCCTGCTGCAGATGAGCAACCCAGAACTGTGTGAGTGTTTGCCTCAAAAAGCATCTTGCTTCAATCAGTTTATTTCAGTTAAGAATAAAAATTATTATTGTATTTTAACAGCAACAGTTCCAACCCAGACTAATTTTCAAAGATAATTTTAACAATAATTTTAGTGGGCCTGATCATTTTTCATCTTCATCTGTACTGTTACTAGGGTTGCACTATCAGTAGCTAACTGGCTTTGACAAATGTTAGTTATTAGCTGTGTACAAGGCCAGGGGATTGTTTGAAAGAGAAACTCACATCTACAGTTGAAGTCGGAAGTTTACATACACCTTAGCCAAATACATTTAAACTCAGTTTTTCACAATTCCTGACATTTAATCAGAGTAAAAATTCCCTGTCTTAGGTCAGTTAGGATCACCACTTTATTTTAAGAATGTGAAATGTCAGAATAATAGTACAGAGAATGATTTATTTCAGCTTTTATTTCTTTCATCACATTCCCAGTGGGTCAGAAGTTTACATACACTCAATTAGTATTTGGTAGCATTGCCTTTAAATTGTTTAACTTGGGTCAAACATTTCAGGTAGCCTTCCACAAGCATCCCACAATAAGTTGGGTGAATTTCGGCCCATTCCTCCTGACAGAGCTGGTGTAACTGAGTCAGGTTTGGTGGCCTCCTTGCTCGCACACGCTTTTTCAGTTTTGCCCACACATTTTCTATAGGTTTGAGGTCAGGGGTTTGTGATGGCCACTCCAATAGCTTGACTTTGTTGTCCTTAAGCCATTTTGCCACAACTTTGGAAGTATGCTTGGGGTCATTGTCCATTTGGAAGACCCATTTGCGACCAAGCTTTAACTTCCTGACTGATGTCTTGATGTTGCTTCAATATATCCACATCATTTTTGTTCCTCATAATGCCATCTATTTTGTGAAGTGCACTAGTCCCTCCTGCAGCAAAGCACCCCCACAACATGATGCTGTCACCCACGTGCTTCACGGTTGGGATGGTGTTCTGCGGCTTGCAAGCCTCCCCCTTTTTCCTCCAAACATAACGATGGTCATTATGGCCAAACAGTTCTATTTCTGTTTAATCAGACCAGAAGACATTTCTCCAAAAAGTATGATCTTGATCCCCATGTGCAGTTGCAAACCGTAGTCTGGCTTTGTTATGGTGGTTTTGGAGCAGTGGCTTCTTCCTTGCTGAGAGGCCTTTCACGTTATGTTGATATAGGACTCATTTTACTGTGGATATAGATACTTTTGTACCTGTTTCTACCAGCATCTTCACAAGGTCCTTTGCTGTTGTTCTGGGAATGATTTGCACTTTTCGCACCAAAGTACGTTCATCTCTAGGAGACAGAATGCGTCTCCTTCCTGAGCGGTGTGATGGCTGCGTGGTCCCATGGTGTTAGGGTAAAAAAACTTTATACCGCTCCCAGCAAGGACTCCTCTCCCTGAAGGCACAACTTCCTGCCTTTATCCTAACACACTTACCACAGTACAATGAATGGGCAAGAGGGGGGGCCAAAAACTAAGTAACACTAACAACAAATGAATATATCTCAATCAGGTAACTATAAATCATAAAGGTACGTACCTAATATTTCATCATATACATTCATATTTAATATATTTACACAAATGTACATGGAGCTCTGTATGTTCTGTCTTTTATACAAACATGTCCAAATCGGCTCTAACACTATTGTTTGTACAAATGAACGTGGTACCTTCAGGCATTTGGAAATTGGTCCCAAGGATGAACCAGACTTGTGGAGGTCTACAATGTTTTTTCCTGAGGTCTTGGCTGATTTCTTTTGATTTTCCCATCATGTCAAGCAAAGAGGCACTGAGTTTGAAGGTAGGCCTTGAAATACATTCACAGGTACACCTCCAATTCACTCAAATTATGTCAATTAGCCTATCAGAAGCTTCTAAAGCCATGACATCATTTTCTGGAATTTACCAAGCTGTTTAAAGGCACAGTCAAGTTAGTGTATGTAAACTTCCGACCCACTGGAATTGTGGTACAGTGAATTATAAGTGAAATAATCTGTCTGTAAACAATTGTTGGAAAAATTGTGTCATGCACAAAGTAGATGTCCTAACCGACTTGCCAAAACTATAGTTTGTTAACAAGAAATGTGTGGAGAGGTTGAAAAACAAGTTTTAATGACTCCAACCTAAGTGTATGTAAACTTCTGACTTCAACTGTACTACTATGAGAGTTAGTTAGTACTCCCTTATTTCTGCTTACCCTTATTTCTGCTTACCCTTATTTCTGCTTACCCTTATTTCTGCTTACCCTTATTTCTGCTTACCCTTATTTCTGCTTACCCTTATTTCTGCTTACCTGTTATAAAATGACAACAATGCCTTGCTAGCTGATTTACTTTTCCACTGTCAAAGCACTGTTTCCTGAAGCATTCTGTCCTGTTCTGAAAGAACTCCCTGGGTTTACCATCATGCTGTGGATGTTAGGTCAGGGCGTGTCGTTGTATTAATTTGTTCATTATGAGAGACTCATTACTAAGCACTTCCCCGCACAAAACACATTGTGGGCGCTCCTCGTTATAAGTTTGTATGAAAGAGAGAGAAACTCATCGTTGTATATGCATTTCATGACAATTGAGCTCAGTCAGAACTTGTGGCTAGCATGAGTCCATTTGATGACAGCAGTGAGTGATGGCGAGTGGGAATGACAAGTCAGTGGCTGACAGTGCATCATCTGCTGCTGAACGGCAGCGCTGCATCTTGTGTGCATCGCGGAGTGATCTTTAAGAAAATGGCAGAAAAAATATCTGGTAAACCGCAAAGCACACGGGCATCTCCCTCTCATACTCGAGCAGCTGCCAAACTGAGTAGAAACCATTGCTAAGCAGAGAGCGCAGATGCACTAGGCCAAATCCATTCCAGTAATTAATGAAATAATTATACATTTACTCTGACACGTCGTGACCTACCATTAACAGGTCCGCGACTCATACTTTAAGAAAGGCTGATGTAAGGACACAGACTGTAGAGTGGGCTCAGCTTAGGAATGGCTTTACGTTCACTGATGCATTCCAATTCCTCTTGAAAGGCATTGTGTTGCAGAATGCGGATTAGGATGGTCTTGGGTTGATCCAGATCTTCGGTGGAGCAGGGTTTGTTGCAAATGTGCCATCCTTTGCAGCTGCTGCCTTCCTAACACATGCACAAGCCTTGTGAACCTCTCAAAGACCTTGGAGTCTAACTTGTTGCTTGAGACAACGGTGGCGTGACAAGCAACTTGGGGGCGGATTTTGTAGTAAGATCCGAGGGTCAACCAAGTCAAAAGGTGTGTCAAAGGTTTCTGGCTTTGCTGACCTGAACTAGAAAGCTGGTCCTGTCAACAATGTCCTATGAGTCAGGCTGCTTGCTGGGACTCATCTCAAGGCATGATCAGCAGTGTTCTGGTCAGTAGGGACGTGTTTTCACTGCTCTGGGCAAATAGATCTCCTAATACATTGCACCCTGTTATTCACATACACGTAGAATCACCTGGAGTCGTTTTGTATGTAACCCAGGACCACTATCAGATTAGAATGTGACAACATTGAGTTGGATGTCAATCTCATCGACGATTGCTTCTGCTATTGCCACAGCTAGAACAGCGACGCACAGCTTGAGTCTTGGAACGGGGATCTCAGAAGGTAGAGCGAGCTTACCTTTACCAAAGATGAAGCCAACATCCATATTCCCACTGGCATCAGTTGTCTTCAGGTAGGCTACTGCCGCGATGGCGTTCGTGGATGCATCATTGAAGACGCACATCTCTTTTTTGTATGAGAGAGGTTGATCTGTATGTGGGAGAGATCTTGACCTGCTCAAGCTCCTTCAAAGAGTCTCTCCATACCTTCCATTCCTTGAACTTCACTTTTGGGAGAGGGGCATCTAGTCACAATCCTGCATGGAGAGCTCTCTAAGTAGAGACCTTCCTCGAATGCTTACTGGGGCGGGGAATCCAAGTGGGTCGAACAAGCTGTTGATCGTCAACAAGACTCCACGTCTAGTGTATGGTTTCTCCGCTGAAGACACCTGAAATGTGAAGACATCCTCTGTGACATCCCAGCCCACTCCGAGACTTCTCTGCATGGGAGGGAAGTTGACACAGATCCAGGTGCTTCAGTAAATTGCTTCTACAAATTGACTGCAAGAAGGATGGAGTTCGATAATATCTGCAGCTCTACAGTGACTTTCACCATTTGCAATACTAACAAGGAATCTTCTTTTACAGGATATAGGAACTTATTAGTGAGCAGCAAAAATGAAATTGACCTTCAAATGAACTCAAACCAACTATAGGGGCCAGAAGAATATCAAAATGATATTTGTAACCATGTTTTGAGGCTTTATAGTGCTTGTTTACATTTACTTTGTTAACAAACAGTAGAGTAAAACAAGCTTATATTTTGGGTTCTGAGTGGATATGACAGTTGAACTAAGGTCATGAGGCATTTATGAGATATTCTTCAAAAATAATTTCATTATTAAAGAAACTGCAGATTGCCCCTTTAAGCACTATAACCAAGGTACTCGCACATAACAACCTACAGAAACATGGAACATTTGCATACGCACGCACACAAAAGCTGAGGGTCCACTTTGTAAAAGTGTGTATTTCTTATTTTCTACCTTCATCCATCTGATCCCAGGGGAAATATTCCTTTGCCTCCTTTTTAATTATGTGTGTGATTAATTATGCATTTTATTATGACTGGTTAATCTGAAGGAGCCTCTCACGCATAATCCCACCTCATTATCAATCAGGTGTCGAGGTAACAGGTTGACTGGGAAAGTAACACACACACATTCCCAGGCCAGCAGCCAACCAACCAACAAGCGCACGCTTGCACACACACTTCCTGCCTGGATTCCCCTTGACACTGAGTTATACAACCAACAGATTGTTGAGGTCCCGCCCTGTACCGGTGGTGCAGTGGTCTGAGCCAACTCATTAAGAACACAGCTGGCCACTGGGCCTAGGACTGGAACAAACCACAAGGGGACAGACGGGGTGTGTGTGATTGTGTGAACAAAGCGTAGGGAAGAGGAGTGCTCGTGTGTGTCACTGTGTGTGTGTGTGTGTGTGTGTGTGTGTCTCTGTGTGCTCACCCAGGTTCCATTTGAGTCCAGTGGTGTGTGTTTTGCATGGTCCTCCTATAGGTATTAGACTGCACCATTCCCCCTCCAGTCCTGTATTCACTCCCAACCTGTGTCTCATGTCCTAAAACACACACACACACACACACACACACACACACACACACACACACACACACACACACACACACACACACACACACACACACACACACACACACACACACACACACACACACACACACACACACACACAGAGAGAGAGAGAGAGAGAGACACAAACACAGAGAGAGACACACACACACACACACACACAGAATGAGCTTCCAGAATAACTCTGGATCTAATTCTGTCGTAGTGCTGACAATTCCCACCTACAGTCACATCTGATATGATTAGCTCCCTTGATAAAGATGAGCAAAACATACTTCAATAAATAACACAAATACTTAGCTATATTGTATGCTCAAAGAAATGGGGAAATTATCTTATTTTTTACTAATACAATTGCTCAGAGAATGAGATGTTGTTTAACAAGTAAAAGACAATCTTAAAAAGATAGATGTCAAAATGATTGGCACCCCTAATGATTTTTATAAATAAAATCAAACAGCAATCTGAATTAAAATGAGTCTCAGTTGAAAGAACTGTATTGTGGCCTTTCATGGCTTCCTGTTTCACTGGCACACAACTTGTGGGTTTGGCCTCGAAAGAAGGATGCATATGCAGAAAAGAACCTCATACCTACTGTAAAATATGGTGGTGGATCTTTGATGTTATGAAGCTATTTTGCTTCCACTGGTCCTGGGGACCCCTGCTTAAGATCAACAGCATCATGAACTCTACCAAGTATCAGGACATTTTAACCAAAAACCTGGATGCCTCTACCAGGAGGCTGAAACTTGGCCACAAGTGGCTCTTTCAGCAAGACAATGACCCAAGGCACACATCAAAATCCACAAAGAAATGGTTAATTGACCCAAAATCAACATTTTGCAATGGCCATCTCAGGCTCTGGACTTGTACCCTATTGAAACCCTGTGGTTTGAATTAAAGAAGGCAGTCGATAAGAGCAGATCGAAGGATATCAAGGGTCCGTAAAGATTATGTATGGAGGAAAGGTCTAAGATACCTCCCAATGTGTACTTCAATCTCATAAAGAATGACAGAAAAAGGCTAAGCTCTGCTATCCTCACAAGGGGAGGGGGCACAATGCACTGAAAACAGAGGTGCCAATCATTTTGACATGTATTTTCTTAAAACATTTTTTATTAATTGTTAAACAAAATATTTTTTTGAGCATACAATATAGCTCAGTATTTGTATTAGTTATTTTATATAGTCTTTTTTTCTCATCTTTAACAGGGGTGCCAATAATTCCGGGTGTGATGTTACAGTCAGTACACTCAAGGAAAGTTAGCAGAAGGCCCCCGAAGAGAAAAGTTTGAGGCTGAACAACCCTTTCTGAAACGATGACAGCTAAAATGGCGGATATGTTTCCTCCTTAGCGGTGGAAAGACAGGAGCCAGAGGGAGAAAGATAGGGATAGAGGGAAAGTTCTCAACTCCTAAAGGAAGGAAACTCTGAGAGACAGAATAATCTCCAGCTCTTGCGGTTGTGCTAATCTGGCCTCAGGGTGTGTGTGTACGCGTGTGTTCTAAGCAGCTTTATGTTGCTTGGTTTATAAATACCAGTGATCATAGAACGCCTCTGAGATATAGAATCCTCACTAATACAACTTTCTCCCACCTGAGATTCAGCCCACACATACTTTACAGAGAGATGGAGAGACAAAAAAAGGTAGAGAGAGAGGTGGAGAGAGAGAGAGACCTTAGCCTCACAGCAATGCACATAAGCAAGAACAAATTCTTATTTACAATGACGGCCTACCCCGGCCAAACCCTTACCCGGATGACGCTGGGCCAATTGTTCGCCGCCCTATGGGACTCCCAATCACGTCTGGTTGTGATACAGCCTGGAATCGAACCAGGGTCTGTAGTGACGCCTCTAACACTGAGATGCAGTGCTTCACTCGGGAGCCCCGAAATCTCATGATGGGATTTAATTGAAAAGCCTTTATGAGCTTCCCGGGTGGCGCAGTGGTCTAGGGCACTGCATCGCAGTGCTAACTGCGCCACCAGAGTCTCTGGGTTCGCGCCCAGGCTCTGTCGCAGCCGGCCGCGACCGGGAGGTCCGTGGGGCGACGCACAATTGGGCTAGCGTCGTCCGGGTTAGGGTGGGTTTGGCCGGTAGGGATATCCTTGTCTCATCGCGCTCCAGCGACTCCTGTGGCGGGCCGGGCGCAGTGCGTGCTAACCAAGGGGGCCAGGTGCACGGTGTTTCCTCCGACACATTGGTGCGGCTGGCTTCCGGGTTGGAGGCGCGCTGTGTTAAAGAAGCAGTGCGGCTTGGTTGGGTTGTGCTTCGGAGGACGCATGGCTTTCGACCTTCGTCTCTCCCGAGCCCGTACGGGAGTTGTAGCGATGAGACAAGATAGTAATTACTAGCGATTGGATACCACGAAAATTGGGGAGAAAAGGGGATAAAATAAAAAAATAAAAGAAAAAAGAAAAAAAGAAAAGCCTTTATGAGAGCTGGAGTTTTCAAAACTCAATTTGGATTAAGTGCCTTGAAATGTTGCAGTTATTTTTGTCAAGGACATCTCTAGAGTATCTGTATTCTTCATTCCATTGTATTGTTCTATAAAACTTAGAATGTCAAAGTCATCTGTCTACTGGGTCTGTCTGCATCTGTCCATGTTCATCCCTTCAGCAGCTGCAGTTCACCACAGTATAATCCTCCATCATGTAAATCACCTCCGCTCCTTACATGCCCTACTAAAAGGTCATTGTAAACAAGCATATACAGTATTTTCGAACCAAATACCTGCAATCTCATTTGTAGAACACACGTGCACCCACCCACCCACCCACCCAACACAACCTTGTCAAGGACCCTTATACCAACATTTATAACTAAAGTGCTTTGTAGTCCCTTGACTGTGTGTGTGTGTGTGTGTGTGTGTGTGTGTGTGTGTGTGTGTGTGTGTGTGTGTGTGTGTGTGTGTGTGTGTGTGTGTGTGTGTGTGTGTGTGTGTGTGTGTGTGTGTGTGTGTGTGTGTGTGTGTGTGTGTGTGTGTGTGTGTGTGTGTGTGTGTGTGTGTAGGGTTAGAATTAGGAGGGTAAGGGGAAATAAGATTTTGAATGGGAATCAATTGTTGGTCCCCAAAAAGTCCTCAAGTATAGTAAAACAAACAGTGGTGTAAAGTACTTAATTAAAAATACTTTAAAGTACTACTTAATCATTTTTTGGGGGGCATGTGTATTTTACTTCACTATTTATAATTTTTACAACTTTTACTTTTACTTCACTACATTCCTAAAGAAAATGATGTACTTTCTACTCCATATATTTTCCCTGACACCCAAAAGTACTTGTTACATTTTGAATGCTTAGCAGGACAGGAAAATGGTCCAATTCACACACTTATCAAGAGAACATCCCTGTTCAAACTGTCTCTGATCTGGTGTACTCACTAAATACACATGCATGGTTTGTAAAATGTATCTGCGTGTTGGAGTGTGCCCCTGGCTATCCGTAAATAAAATAAAAAATACAATTTTGCCAACCAAAATGATTTATACTTTTTATACTTGAAATTACAATTACATTTGATACTTAAGTATATTTAAAAGCAAATCATTTTAGACCTTTACTCAAGTAGTATTTTACTGGGTATCTTTACTTTTCCTCAAGTATGACAATTGTGTACTACCACTGAAAACAAACGTGTGTATAGTTACCGGTCGTAGCAGGTAGGCCAGACTGCATCCCTGTAGAACCACCAGAGGTAGTTCTGTCATATTGAGGGCGTGGTACAAAGTCTCTACTGAAGCCATGGTCTGGTCAAATCTTCCTGCTAGACCACCCAGAGTCACTATAGTATCCACCTGGGGGAGGAGGAGGAGGGGGGGGATTAATTCTCATAATCTCTCAATCATGGGTCCACCAGGTGGTACAACTTCAGACCACTTTATAAAACTTTGGAACATATTACAAACTGTGAGTATGCTATTTAAGTCTGGAAGGAGAAACATGTAGCCTTTAGACAGAAAGGTTGAGTTCTTTTCAGCACTTGAAACATCCGGAGAGCCACCGTAATAACTATAATTTACCCAAACTTCTCTCTCTCCCTCTTTTCTTCTGACCTCATACCCATCTCTCCCCCTGTTCCCCCCACTCTCCTTTACTCCCTCCTCCTCCTCTCTCTACTTTCCCAGTCTCTCTCTTCAGTCTAGCTCTCTCCCTCTGTGTCTCGCCCACCATATCTTTCACTCTCTCCCCAAGAGTGTTCTAAGGACACAATGTCGCAGAGAGTTTGGAGAATTCATGGTGTGCAGCCATTTTACATTGAAGAAATAAACATAGTGTACTAGTTTGTTTGCTCTCGGTGGAATTGCACTCCGTATAGCACTGCATAAACACAACCACTTCCATACTGTCTGACACGCCACGGCACTTGGACCCTAGTTAAGATATGATAATGACTTGGAGACAGTGATCGTCTTAATTTGCATCTTCTAAACTGATTTAGAAATGTGCTTATTGAGGTTAAATCCACATCTGTCAAACACCCACATACACACAACAGAGGACAGCTTCAGAAAACCCCTTTTCTCTTATTAGGCTGCACACACAAACACACCCACGCATGAATAAACACCGAACTGCTTTAGAAAATAATTTGTCTTATCATCTGAATGACAGCGTTCTATAAACAAGCGTTGCCAAGCTACGGTCCTTGGAGACAGAGAGAGATTATAAAACAGAAAGAAAGTATTATGTTAAATCTTTACTTTGCAACTTCAGCACCTTTAACCACAGCCTAGAACAAGACAAATAAATAAACTTCTGCCAGCACAGACAGACAACATGAAGGGAAACAGGACAAACCAATGGAATAGCCTATATAACGCAACTTATGTAACTACCTAAGAAGCCTGGTCCCAGATCTGTATGTGCTTTAGCCAACCCCTTTGACTGTTAGGGCTGTGACCATACCAGCATCTGACAGTTGTTGTCATAAAAGTATATGACTGTTGTCGTCAGGGCTGTGACAATACAAGTATATGACTGTTGTCGTCAGGGCTGTGACAATATAAGTACAGTTGAAGTCAGAAGTTTACATACACCTTAGCCAAATACATTTAAACTCAGTTTTTCACAATTCCTGACATTTAATCAGAGTAAAAATTCCCTGTCTTAGGTCAGTTAGGATCACCACTTTATTTTAAGAATGTGAAATGTCAGAATAACAGTACAGAGAATGATTTATTTCAGCTTTTATTTCTTTCATCACATTCCCAGTGGGTCAGAAGTTTACATACACTCAATTAGTATTTGCTAGCATTGCCTTTAAATTGTTTAACTTGAGTCAAACGTTTCGGGTAGCCTTCCACAAGCTTCCCACAATAAGTTGGGTGAATTTTGGCCCATTCCTCTTGACAGAGCTGGTGTAACTGAGTCAGGTTTGTAGGCCTCCTTGCTCACACACGCTTTTTCAGTTCTGTCCACAAATTTTCTATCGGATTGAGGTCAGGGCTTTGTGATGGCCACTCCAATACCTTGACTTTGTTGTCCTTAACTTCTTACGGCTGCAGGGGCAGTATTGAGTAGCTTGGATGAAAGGTGCACAGAGGTGCCCATAGTAAACTGCCTGCTCCTCAGTCCCAGTTGCTAATATATGCATATTGTTATTCGTATTGGATAGAAAACACTCTGAAGTTTCTAAAACTGTTTGAATGATGTCTGTGAGTATAACAGAACTCATATGGCAGGCAAAAACCTGAGAAAAAATTCAAACAGGAAGTGGGAATTCTGAGGTTGGTCGATTTTCAACACAGCCCCTACAGAACACACAGTGGGATATGGATGAGTTTGCACTTCCTACGGCTTCCACTAGATGTCAACAGTCTGTAGAACCTTGTATGATGCCTCTACTGTGTAGTGGGGCCGAAGGAGACAGGAAATAGTCAGGTCTACCATGACCTGGCCATGCTCTGACCATGCGCGTTCACATGAGAGGGAGCTCTGTTCCATCGCACATCTGAAGTCAATGTAATTCTCCGGTTGGAACGTTACTGAAGATTTATGTTAAAAACATTCTAAAGATTGATTCAATACATCGTTTGACATGTTTCTACTGACTGTTACGGAACTTTTTGACATTTCGTCAGCTTTTAGTGAACGCGCTTTCTGACTTTGGATTTGTTTACCAAACACGCTAACAAAAATAGCTATTTGGACATAAATGATGGACGTTACCGAACAAAACGAACATTTCTTGTGGAAGTGGGAGTCCTGGGAGTGCATTCCGACGAAGATCAGCAAAGGTAAGTGAAGATTTATAATGCTTTTTATGGGTTTTGTTGACTGCACAATTTGGCGGGTAACTGTATGGCTTCCTTTTGTGGCTGAACGCTGTTCTCAGATTATTGAATATTGTGCTTTTGCCGTAAAGCTTTTTGAAATCTGACACAGCGGTTGCATTAAGAACAAGTGTATCTTTAATCTATGTAAAATATGTATCTTTCATCAAAGTTTATGATGAGTATTTATGTTATTTGACGTGGCTCTCTGCAATTTCTCCGGATATTTTGGAGGCATTTCTGAACATGGCGCCAATGTAAACGGAGGTTTTTGGATATAAATATGAGCTTTATCGAACAAAACATATATGTATTGTGTAACATGAAGGCCTATGAGTGTCATCTGATGAAGATCATCAAAGGTTAGTGATTAATTTTATCTCTATTTCTGCTTTTTGTGACTCCTGTCTTTGGCTGGAAAAATGACTGTGTTTTTCTGTGATTTTGCGGTGACCTAACATAATCGTTTGTGGTGCTTTCGCTGTAAAGCCTATTTGAAATTGAACACTTTGGTGGGATTAACAACAAGATCACCTTTAAAATGGTATAAGATACATGTATGTTTGAGGAATTTTAATTATGAGATATCTGTTGTTTGAATTTGGCGCCCTGCACTTTCACTGGCTGTTGTCATATCATCCTGTTAACGGGATTGCAGCCATAAGAATTAAGACATTTTGCCACAACTTTGGAAGTATGCTTGGGGTCATTGTCTATTTGGAAGACCCATTTGCGACCAAGCTTTAACTTCCTCACTGATGTTTTGAGATGTTGCTTCAATATATCCACATAATTTTTGTTCCTCATGATGCCATCAATTTTGTGAAGTGCCCCAGTCCCTCCTGCAGCTAAGCACCCCCACAACATGATGCTGCCACCCACGTGCTTCATGGTTGGGATGGTGTTCTTCGGCTTGCAAGCCTCCCCCTTTTTCCTCCAAACATAACGATGGTCATTATGGCCAAACAGTTCTATCTTTGTTTCATCAGTCCAGAGGACACTTCTCCAAAAAGTATGATCTTTGTCCCCATGTGCAGTTGCAAACCGTAGTCTGACTTTTTATGGTGGTTTTGGAGCAGTGGCTTCTTTCTTGCTCAGTGGCCTTTCAGGTTATGTCGATTATAGGACTCTATAGGTATCTATATTCTGTGGATATAGATACGTTTGTACCTGTTTCCTCCAGTATCTTCACAAGGTCCTTTGCTGTTGTTCTGGGATTGATTTGCACTTTTCGCACCAAAGTACGTTCATCTCTAGGATACAGAATGCGTCTCCATCCTGAGCGGTATGGCGGCTGCGTGGTCCTATGGTGTTTATATTTGCGTACTGTTGTTTGTACATATGAACGTGGTACCTTCAGGCATTTGGAAATTGCTCCCAAGGATGAACGAGACTTCTGGAGGTCTACAATTTTTTTCCTGAGGTCTTGGCTGATTTCTTTTGATTTTCCTATGATTTCAGGCAAAGAGGCACTAGGTTTGAAGGTAGGCCTTGAAATACATCCACAGGTACACCGCCAATTTACTCAAATTATGTCAATTAGCCTATCAGAAGCTTCTAAAGCCAAAACATAATTTTCAGAAATTTTCCAAGCTGTTTAAAACTTCTTGCCACTAGGGGGTGCCATTTCGACATAGTACAAAGTCGTTCCCAAATTAAACTGCCTCGTACTCAATTCTTGCTCGTACAATATGCATATTATTATTACTATTGGATAGAAAACACTCTCTAGTTTCTAAAACCGTTTGAATTATGTCTGTGGGTGAAACAGAACTGGACTTAGAGCATTTTTCCTATGAGGATTTGAAAATGCTGAAATCTGCTCGCTGTTCCCAGAACAGTTTATTAAATTGCCTGTCCTCTATTGGTTGAGATGCACTGCATACGCCTTCCTCTGGGTGTCAGCGAATAGAGGGTCTTGAAATGGAGTCTCTAGGCAGAGCTGAAAGTCTATAAATTGATTGGAAACGAGGTGTATCGTTCTTTTCCCCTTCGCTCTGACGCACTGAGGACCTTGGCACGTTCTTCTGGAAACATCGGTTATAGATCTTAGACATTTCCGGCTGTGTTTTTATTCGATATATGCTTTAAAGACATCATAATCTTGTTATTTTGAACCGAATTATATCAGTTTATGTCAGTATATTGCGATTTTCGGGTATTTATTTTCTTGGCGCTGTAGGAAGTTGGGTATCTCTCTCTCGCATGCCATTGTTTACTGCTAATTGCAACGTGGAAGACGACGTTCTCCAACCTAGCAACGATTCTTTTGGACAAAGGACACCTATCCCAAGATTCTGATGAGAGTTCATCGAAAAGTAAGAACTATTTATGCTGATAATTCATTGTTCTGTTGAAAAAAGTAAAATGCATAAGACGCCATTACTTGCAGTGTAGCCTTGCTTTATCGCACGCTGTCATTTTGAAGTAACGTTAATTTTAAAAATGTAATCCAGCGATTGCATTAAGAACTAATTTGTCTTTCAATTGCTGTCCAACCTGTATTTTTTAGTCAAGTTTTGGAATAGTTACTGATTAGAATAGGTGCCTCTTCAAAGATTTATCCTGACATTTTCTGGGAAGCTTTGCTACTTTTCTCATTGTATAACATGATTTGTGGCGCTAAATATGCACATTCTCGAACAAACTCTATATGCATTGTGTAATATGATGTTATAGGACTGTCATCTGAAGAATTCTGAGAAGGTTAGTGAAAAAATTAATACATTTTGGTGGTTTATACGTTATTGCTATTTTTGCCTTGAATCAATGCAGTTGTGATGTTTGCTATTGTGGTAAGTTAATATAACGCTATATTGTGTTTTCGCTGTAAAACACTTAGAAAATCTGAAATATTATCTGGATTCACAAGATCTGTGTCTTTCATCTGCTGCACGCTGTGTATTTTTAAGAAATGTTTTATGATGAGTAATTAGCTAATACACGATGGTCTCTGTAGTTATTCTAGTCGCTTTGGTGAGAGTTGTCATGGTGGCTGCAATGGTAAACTATGATTTATACCTGAAATATGCAAATTTTTCTAACAAAACATATGCTATACAATAAATATGTTATCAGACTGTCATCTGATGAGGTTGTTTCTTGGTTAGTGGCTATTTATATCTTTATTTGGCCGAATTTGTGATAGCTACTGATGGAGTAAAAAAATGGTGGAGTAAGAAAAGTGGTGTCTTTTGCTAACGTGGTTAGCTAATAGATTTACATATTGTGTCTTCCCTGTAAAACATTTTAAAAATCAGAAATGATGGCTTTATTCACAAGATGTGTATCTTTCATTTGGTGTCTTGGACTTGTGATTTCATGAACATTTTATTATATGATATCCCTGTGGCTTTAGGCTAGGCTATGCTAGTCAGCTTTTGTGATGGGGGGGATCCCGGATCCGGGTTTGGGAGGTGTTAGAGGTTAAAGGCACAGTCAACTTAGTGTATGTAAACTTCTGACCCACTGGAATTGTGATACAGTGAATTATAAGTATCAATTGTTGGAAAAGGTACTTGTGTCATGCACAAAGTAGATGTCCTAACCAACTTGTCAAAACTAAAGTTTGCTAACAAGAAATTTGTGGAGTGGTTGAAAAACAAGTTTTAATGACTCCAACCTAAGTGTATGTAAACTTTCGACTTCAACTGTATATGACTGTTGTCATCAGGGCTGTGACAATACAAGTACAAAGCATACCAAACTCTTTGGTCGTTTAATAACCTGCCGTATGTAAATAGTGTGTTGTGGAAAATAAATACATGTGACCTTGGTTGAGCTCATAATGATGTTTGTTTCCAACATTAGTGCTGCTTTCCTACAGAAGTTAAATCCGATTAGTGTTTTTTATCCTTGCCACGATACTAACGAGTATTGCGATACTGGTATCGTCCCGGCCCTAATTGTTGAAGTCAGTGGAGGCTGCTGAGGGGAGGACAGCTCATAATAATGGCTGGAACGGAGTGAATAGAATGGCATCAAACACATAGAAACCATGTGACACCATTCCACCAACGCCGCTCCAGCCATTACCACGAGCCCGTCCTCACCAATTAAGGTGTCACCCACCTCCTGTTATTGAAGTACAGATCTGGGACCAGGCTACTGAAATACCGTTACGCAGCACTTTCTACTTTAGCCCCCACAAATCTGCAGACAGCGCCTGTTCTCTTATTATTGAGAGATAACATAATCAAAATAATCATTCTGTTGCTGATTATACTCCAGCCTTGAAAATGTTATAATGTGATCATTTTGATGATAACTGTCAGGGAGATAAATCTAATGAGGATCCATCAATTAGTCTAATTCCCAGAAATCTGGCTGGCTGGAAACACGCCAGACGTGGACTGTTACAGTACATCGTTGTTACTCACTATAGCCGTGGCCAAAAGTTTTGAGAATGACACAAATATTAATTTTCACAAAGTATGCTGCTTCAGTTTGTATGATGGCAATTTGCATATCCTCCAGAAAGTTATGAAGAGTGATCAGATTAATTGCAATTAATTGCAAAGTCCCTATTTGCCATGCAAATTAACTGAATCCCCCAAAAACATTTCCACTGCATTTCAGCCCTGCCACAAAAGAACCAGCTGACATCATGTCAGTCTCTCGTTAACACAGGTGTGAGTGTTGACGAGGACAAGGCTGGAGATCACCCTGTCATGCTGATTGAGTTCGAATAACAGACTAGAAGCTTCAAAAGGAGGGTGGTGCTTGGAATCATTGTTCTTCCTCTGTTAGCCATGGTTACCTGCAAGGAAACACGTGCCATCATCATTGCTTTGCACAAAAAGGGCTTCACAGGCAAGGATATTGCTGCCAGTAAGATTGCACCTAAATCAACAATTTATCGGATCATCAAGAACTTCAAGGAGAGTGAATCAATTGTTGTGAAGAAGGCTTCAGGGTGCCCAAGAATGTCCAGCAAGCGCCAGGACCGTCTCCTAAAGTTGATTCAGCTGCGGGATCGGGGCACCACCAGTACAGAGCTTGCTCAGGAATGGCAGCAGGCAGGTGTGAGTGCATCTGCACGCATTGGACTGCTGAGGACTGGGGTAAAGTCATTTTCTCTGATGAATCCCCTTTCCGATTGTATGGGGCATCCGGAAAAAAGCTTGTCCGGAGAAGACAAGGTGAGCGCTACCATCAGTCCTGTGTCATGCCAACAGTAAAGCACCCTGAGACCATTCATGTGTGGGGTTGCTTCTCAGCCAAGGGAGTGGGCTCACTCACAATTTTGCCTAAGAACACAGCAATGAATAAAGAATAGTACCAACACATCCTCCGAGAGCAACTTCTCCCAACCATCCAGGAACAGTTTGGTGACGAACAATGCCTTTTCCAGCACGATGGAGCACCTTGCCATAAGGCAAAAGTGATAACTAAGTGGCTCGGGGAACAAAACATCAATATTTTGGGTCCATGGCCAGGAAACTCCCCAGACCTTAATTCCATTGAGAACTTGTGGTCCATCCTCAAGAGGCGGGTGGACAAACAAAAACCCACAAATTCGGGAAAACTCCAAGCATTGATTATGCAAGAATGGGCTGCCATCAGTCAGGATGTGGCACAGAAGTTAATTGACAGCATGCCAGGGCGGATTGCAGAGGTCTTAAAAAAGAAGGGTCAACACTTCAAATATTGACTCTTTGCATCAACTTCATGTAATTGTCAATAAAAGCCTTTGACACTTATGAAATGCTTGTAATTATACTTCAGTATTCCATAGTAACATCTGACAAAAATATCTAAAGACACTGAAGCAGCAAACTTTGTGGAAATTCATATTTGTGTCATTCTCAAAACTTCTGGCCATGACTGTACACTGTTTGTCTTTTTCATTGTAGTCATACTTTCAACACTGCTACAGGTTATGTGTATACGGAGGTTAGACATTACTCCAAAAAACAAACACAAGGTTCAAATGGTTGTTTTAGCACAAAGCTCAGAGTCTAAGTCTGTCTCACTGATTGACTAGACAGACTGTTTGAGGACACTGGTTCACTGACTGACAGTTAATCAGGTGTGTGCGTGTGTGTGTGTGTGTATGTAAAAGTGTGCAATAAGAATGAAGGGTCCATGTGTGCAGTGAGGGTCTTAAGGTGAATAACACCCAGATAAACACACATCCTCTCTGACAGTTGAGAGACAAACACACACACACCCTCTCTGACAGGTGAGCAAGAGGCGGAGGAAGAGTGGGAAGACAGAGGGGGAGGACAGAGGGGAGGACAGAGGGGGAGGACGGAGGGGAAGACAGAGGGGAGGACAGAGGGGAGGACAGAGGGGAGGACAGAGGGGAGGACAGAGGGGAGGAATGAGCGGAGGAAGGAGCGGAGGACGGAGGGGAGGACAGAGGGGAGGAAGGAGCGGAGGACGGAGGGGAGGACAGAGGGGAGGAAGGAGCGGAGGACGGAGGGGAGGACAGAGGGGAGGAAGAGGGGAGGAAGAGGGGAGGACGGAGCGGAGGACAGAGGAGAAAACGGAGGAGAGGACGGAGGGGAGGAAGAGGGGAGGAAGGAGGGGGAGGACAGAGGGGAGGACAGAGGGGAGGACGGAGGGGAGGACAGAGGGGAGGACAGAGGGGAGGACAGAGGGGAGGACGGAGCGGAGGACGGAGCGGAGGGGAGGACGGAGGGGAGGAAAGAGGGAGAGGAAAGAGGGAGAGGAAAGAGGGAGAGGAAAGAGGGAGAGGGAAGAGGGGGAGGACAGAAGGGAGGAAGATTACCTGAAGTTGTTGTCTCTTGATCTCCTCCACCATGATGGTCAGACATTTAGTGAAGTCAGTCAGCTCCTGATCAGAAGTCTCTATCAACCGACACTTCTAGAGGGAGAGAGAGGAGGGGGACGGGGGAGAGAGAGAGAAGGGGGCGGGGAAGAGGGAGGAGGGGGGCGGGGGAGAGAGAGGATGGTGCAGGGGAGGTGAGACAGATACAGAGAGACAAAAAGAGCAGAAATCCCTCTTCTTTATTCTGTAAATAAGTCTCTGAGCTCTCTCAAACTCAGCGTACCCCCACACACAACGTTCCAGTGAATGCCCCTAAACGGTAGTTAGTTCCAGGTGAGTTCCTGCTCGCAGCAGGAATCACACAGCCTTTGTTCTATTCATGTCAGCTCACACACTCTTTCACTGCCCCGCTCCGTTTTATGCCCCCTCCATCCCCTGATGAATACTTTTATCCCTCTCTCCCTCCTTCCCCTCTGTATCTCTTTCATTTATGTAGAGTTATGCACATCTCCTGAAACACCTTAAAGTCCCTAGATGTCTTGCACTATTCTCTATAACATTACCATAGCTTGAGATTCTCTGAGTAACATTAAAATAAATACAACCCTATTCTCTATAACATTACCATAGTTTGAGATTCTCTCTGAGTAATATTAGAATAAATACAACCCTATTCTCTATAACATTACCATAGCTTGAGATTCTCTCTGAGTAACATTAAAATAAATACAACCCTATTCTCTATAACAGTGGTTCCCAAACTTTCTATAGTCCCGTACCCCTTCAAGCATTCAACCTCTAGCTGCGTACCCCCTCTAGCACCAGGGTCAGCGCACTCTACAATGTTGTTTTTTACCATCATTGTAAGCCTGACACACACACACACACACACACACACACACACACACACACACACACACACACACACACACACACACACGGTACATTTATTTAACAAAATAATTACTGTGAGTTTTTGTCACAACAAGGCTCGTGAGAAGTGACAAAGAGCCCTTATAGGACCAGGGCACCAATAATAATAATCAATCATTTTGCTATTTATTTAACCATCTTACATATAAAACCTTATTTGTTCATCGAAAATGGTGAATAACTCACCACAGGTTAATGAGAAGGGTGTGTTTGAAAGGATGTACATAACTCTGCAATGTTGGGTTGTATTGGAGAGAGTCTCAGTCTTAAATCATTTTCCACACACAGTCTGTGCCTGTATTTAGTTTTCATGCTAGTGAGGGCCGAGAATCCAGTCTCACATAGGTATGTGGTTGCAAAGGGCATCAGTGTCTTAACCTCGTGATTTGTCAAGTCAGGATACTCTGAGCGCAGCCCAATCCAGAAATCTGGCAGTGACTTCTGATTAAATACAATTTTCACAGAACCGCTTGTTGCAATTTCGATGAGGCTCTCTTGTTCAGATATCGGTAAGTGGACTGGAGGCAGTGCATGAAAGGGATAACGAATCCAGTTGTTTGTGTCATCCGTTTCGGGAAAGTACCTGCGTAATTGCGCACCCAACTCACTCAGGTACTTATCACTATATCACATTTGACATTGTCCGTAAGCTTGAGTTAATTTGCACACAAAAAAATCATACAATGATGTAAAGACCTGTGTGTTCTCCTTGTTAATGCAGACAGAGAAGTGCTCCAACTTCTTAATCATAGCCTCAATTTTGTCCTGCACAATGAATATAGTTGCGGAGAGTCCCTGTAATCCTAGATTCAGATCATTCAGGCGAGAAAAAACATCACCCAGATAGGCCAGTCGTGTGAGAAACTCTTCATCATGCAAGCGGTCAGACAAGTGAAAATTATGGTCAGTAAAAAAACTTTAAGCTCGTCTCTCAATAAAACAAACGTGTCAATACCTTGCCCCTTGATAACCAGCGCACTTCTGTATGTTGTAAAAGTGTTACATGGTCGCTGCCCATATCATTGCATAGTGCAGAAAATACACGAGAGTTCAGGGGCCTTGCTTTGACAAAGTTAACCATTTTCACTGTAGTGTCCAAAACAGCTTTCAAGCTGTCAGGCATTCCTTTGGCAGGAAGAGCCTCTCGGTGAATGCTGCAGTGTACCCAAGTGTTGTCGGGAGCAACTGCTTGCACGCACATTACCACTCCACTATGTCTCCCTGTCATGGTATTTGCATCATCAGTACAGATACCAACATGAGCAGCAGCTACTTTTGGCTACATACGGACCTTGTCGCGGAAAATTACCACGTATACAGAAAGGGGTTGTATGTATTTTCTCTATAAAAGCATGGAACCGGCACTGTTCGTTGAGCTTTTCAACTATGCACTGTTGAGTGGGTAGATGATTCTCAATTTTTACAAATCTTATGATAAAGTGTTGTTTGAAAGAATCTGCAGTCTCTCTTCCCTTTGATTAGATATTCCACGACAAATTGTAGACAGCGGCGGGATGCTAACTACGCTTGCTGATTGTTCCCAGGGAACCAAGGTTAAATTGCGGCAGGGACGCCGTTAGACGTGGCTCAGGGTACCACACACTCCAACTAAAACGGAGCAGAGAGGGACCCACCTCGGACCTGCCGGGAGCGTCAGTGAGTGGATGCGTCATTTTGGACAGATAAGATAAATTAAGGGTGAGACTGATTTTCTTAAAAACAACCTCCAATTGGGTAAAGTTAACTTTTAGAAAGTCCTGTTCTAGGAACAGGTCACGCATGTTATAGATACCAGGACAGAGTCCTGATGAAAGCGATTCCAGAATAAGATCCTGAGGTACTATAGAGAAACCAGGACATTGTCCTGAAGTAATATACCATGGGTTACAATCATAATGGGGCGGCAGTAGCCTAGTGGTTTGAGCGTTGGGCCAGTAACCAAAAAAGGTTGCTAGATGTCATTCTGCCCCTGAACAAGCCAGTTAACCCACTGTTCCTAGGCCGTCATTGTAAATAAGAATTTGTTCTTAACTGATTTGCCTAGTTAAATAAAGGTTAAATAAAAAATGTACAACATTAAAATAATGCATGAGTTATGTTAAGAGATACAAGGACAGAGTCCTGATGAAAGTGTTCCAGGATAAAGTCCTGAAGACATAAGAAAATATTCCTGCAGGTAAGAAGAAATTTAAAAAAACGAAAAATATACAAAAAAATAAAAATAGTAATTATTAATCAGTGTACTGGTAAAACAGTTGGTTATGATTGGGAAACCAGCTATAAATTAAAACCCTACACGGAAATGTGCATAGCAGGAACTACCATGTCGGTACAACATTTAAATTACATAGAGTAATTATAAAATATTTAGATGGAGAAGAAATTACTATTTTCAAATTACAAGAAAGGAAGACGTTCCTAACCAAATACTGTTTGTTTTGTGTGTCTGTTTTTGTTTCCTGAGTGTGTGTATTGATGAGAGATTCATATTATGGACGGACGATGGACCCTATCAGCCCGACTGGCTGCACAGTGTGATCGAATAAAGGAACACACATTCTCCAGTAATAAATTGGCAGAAGTTCCAGTATTGTTTCTAATACAAGGTATCAAAACTGTTACCAATTAAAAGGCACACATACCATAACTACTCTCCAGGGAATTGGTTATCACTACTTTAGAAAATTGTTAAATTGGCATATATTGGCATACACCCTTGGTAAATATGAGCAAAACGAGCTGTGGAAAAAATTGGGATCTGAGACCATTCCTCCATACAGAATCTCTCCAGATCCTTCAGATTCCGATGTCCATGCTTGTGGACTCTCCTCTTCAGCTCATCCCACAGGTTTTATATGGGGTTTAGGTCAGGGGACTGGAATGGCCATGGCAAAACCTTGATTCTGTGGTCAGTGAACCATTTTTTGTGTAGATTTTGAGTGGTGCTTTGGATCATTGTCTTGCTGGAAGATCCAACCACAGCCCAGTTTAAGCTTCCTAGCAGAGGCAGTCAGGTTTTGATTTAATATCTGCTGGTACTTGATGGAATCCATGATACCATGTGTCCTAACAAGTTGTCCAGGGCCTTTGGAAGAAAAACAGCCCCAGAACATCAAAGATCCACCACCATACTTCACAAACTGGCTTAATTTTGCTGGACCCCAGGAAGAGTAGCTGCTGCTTTGGCAGCAGCTAATGGAGATCCATAATACATACAAATACAGTGGGGATGAGGTACTTGTCTGCATGGCTATCTTTCTGTCTATGCCAAACCCACCTCTGGTGTTTGTTTCCAAAAAGCTCTATTTTGGTCTCATCTGACCATAGAACCCGGTCCCATTGAAAGTTTGGCAAACTGTAGGCGCTTGAGTTTGTTGTTGATGACAGCAACGTTCTTTTTTATGGCAACCCTCCCAAATAACTAGTGGTTATGTGGACGGCATCTGACGTAGTTTTGGAGATTTTCTGACCCCATGACCCAACTAACGTCTGCAATTCTCCATTTGTGATTCTTGGAGATTTTTTGGCCACTCGAACCATCCTCCTCACTGTGCGTGGGGTCAATAGTCTTCTTCCAGGTCGATTGTTAACATCTCCAGTTGCTTTAAACTTCTTAATTATTGCCCTGATAGTGGACATTTTCAAACTTTGAGCTATTTTCTTATAGCCATTTCCTGATTTGTGCAGCTAAACAACCTTTTGTCGCACATCATTACTGTATTCTCGGATCTTTCCCATAGTGATGGATGATTATGGGAACTTGGCCTGTGTGTCACCTCATATTTATACCCCAGTGAAACAGGATGTCATAGCTTACCACTTAAGTGTTCCTAATCACTCAGGTGAACTTAAAAACATATACAAATATGAATGGGAATATACTTCAGTTAGATTTTACTCATAAGAATTTCTAGGGGTGCCAATAATTGTGGCACACATGTTTCGGAGAAAAATATTTATTTCACATACATTTTTTTCAATCATTTTACTTCAATTAAAGGTTTGATTTTTGAATGAAAGACCAAGAGGAAAAAACAGCAAATGTATATTTTTTAACAGCCCGTTTTGCTCATATTTACCAAGGGTGCCAATATTAGTGTAGAGCACTGTAGAGAGGGCAGTGTGTGCTCTAAACAGTCAGAATTTCCAAAACACACAAAGTAGTAAAATGTCTAACTAGTAATTTGCTATGCTAACAAGCTAGCAAGAGGCTGCATAGCAAAAGCATTAACTTCTGGTAGACATGCAAAGCTCAAATAAAAGGTTATCATTTGGTTACAGTATACTGAAATGAACTAATAGTATATAGTATGAAGTATATACTCATTAAGCATGTAGTATATAGTATATTGGTATGGGTATTTGAACACAGCTTGGGTATGTGAGTACATTTTACAGATGCACAATCGAGAGCATCCTGTCGGGCTGTATCACCGCCTGGTACGGCAATTGCTCTGCCCACAACCGCAAGGATCTCCAGAGGGTAGTGTGGTCTGCACAACGCATCACCGGGGGGCAAACTACCTGCCCTCCAGGACACCTACAGCACCCGATGTCACAGGAAGGCTAAAAAGATCATCAAGGACAACAACCACCCGAGCCACTGCCTGTTCACACCGCTATCATCCAAAAGGCGAGGTCAGTACAGGTGCATCAAAGCTGGGACCGAGAGACTGAAAAACAGCTTACATAGCAAGGCCATCAGACTGTTAAACAGTCATCACTAACATAGAGTGGCTGCTGCCAACATTCATACTCAAATCTCTTGCCAATTTAATAAATTGATTTAATAAAATAAAATCACTTTAAATAACGGCACTTTAATAATGTCTACATATCCTACATTACTCATCTCATATGTATATACTGTATTCTATACCATCTACTGTATACTGTATTCTATACCATCTACAGCATCTTGCCTATGACGTACGGCCATGGCTCATCTATATATTTATATGTACAGTTGAAGTCGGAAATTTACATACACCTTAGCCAAATACATTTAAACTCAATTAATTCCCTGTCTTAGGTCAGTTAGGATCACCACTTTATTTTAAGAATGTGAAATGTCAGAATAATAGTAGAGAGAATGATTTATTTCAGCTTTTATTTCTTTCATCACATTCCCAGTGGGTCAGAAGTTTACATACACTCAATTAGTATTTGGTAGCATTGCCTTTACATTTTTTAACTTGGGTCAAACGTTTTGGGTCGCCTTTGTAACGGCTTTCTTCTGTGGACGAAGGATCGGACCAAAGCGCAGCGTGGTTAGTGTTCATCATGTTTAATTAAAGCCAATAAACGTGAACACTACAAAATACAAAACAACAAAATGTGAAAAAATCGAAACAGTTCTGTGCACCAGTCCCTCCTGCAGCAAAGCACCCCCACAACATGATGCTGCCACCCCCGTGCTCCACGGTTGTTCTTCGGCTTGCAAGCATCCCCCTTTTTCCTCCAAACATAACGATGGTCATTATGGCCAAACAGTTCTATTTTCGTTTCATCAGACCGGAGGACATTTTTCCAAAAAGTATGATCTTTGTCGCCAAGTGCAGTTGCAAACCAACTTTTTTATGGCAGTTTTGGAGCAGTGGCTTTTTCCTTGCTGAGCGGCGTTTCAGATTATGTTGATATAGGACTCGTTTTACTGTGGATATAAATACTTTTGTATCTGTTTCCTCCAGCATCTTCACAAGGTCCTTTGCAGTTGTTCTGGGATTGATTTGCACTTTTCGCACCAAAGTACACTAATCTCTAGGAGAGAGAACGCGTCTCCTTCCTGAGCGGTATGATGGCTGTGTGGTCCCATGGTGTTTATACTTGCGTACTATTGTTTGTACAGATAAACGTGGTACCTTCAGGCATTTGGAAAATGCTCCCAAGGATGACCCAGACTTGTGGAGGTCTACAAATTTTTTTCTGAGGTCTTGGCTGATTTCTTTTGATTTTCCCATGATGACAAGCAAAGAGGCACTGAGTTTGAAGGTAGTCCTTGAAATACATCCACAGGTACACCTCCAATTGACTCAAATGATGTCAATTAGCCAATCAGAAGCTTCTAAAGTCATGACATAATTTTCTGGAATTTTCCAAGCTGTTTAAAAGGCACAGTCAACTTAGAGTATGTGAACTTCTGACCCACTGGAATTGTGGTACAGTGAATTATAAGTGAAATAATCTGTCTGTAAACAACTGTTGGAAAAATTACTTGTGTCATGCACAAAGTAGATGTTCTAACCGACTTGCCAAAACTATAGTTTGTTAACAAGAAATTTGTGGAGTGGTTGAAAAACAAGTTTTAATGACTCCAACCTAAGTGTATGTAAACTTCCGACTTCAACTGTACATATTCTTATTCATCCCTTTACATTTATGTATATTTTTTTATTTCACCTTTATTTAACCAGGTAGGCTAGTTGAGAACAAGTTCTCATTTGCAACTGCGACCTGGCCAAGATAAAGCATAGCAGTGTGAACAGACAACAACACAGAGTTACACATGGAGTAAACAATAAACAAGTCAATAACATGGTAGAAAAAAGAGAATCTATATACAATGTGTGCAAAAGGCATGAGGAGGTAGGCAATAAATCGAATAATTACAATTTAGCAGATTAACACTGGAGTGATAAATCATCAGATGATCATGTGCAAGTAGAGATACTGGTGTGCAAAAGAGCAGAAAAGTAAATAAATAAAAGCAGTATGGGGGTGAGGTAGGTAAATTGGGTGGGCTATATACCGATGGACTATGTACAGCTGCAGCGATCGGTTAGCTGCTCAGATAGCAGATGTTTAAAGTTGTTGAGGGAGATAAAAGTCTCCAACTTCAGAGATTTTTGCAATTCGTTCCAGTCGCAGGCAGCAGAGAACTGGAAAGAAAGGCGGCCAAATGAGGTTTTAGCTTTAGGGATGATCAGTGAGATACACCTGCTGGAGCGCGTGCTACGGGTGGGTGTAGCCATCGTGACCAGTGAACTGAGATAAGGCGGCACTTTACCTAGCATAGCCTTGTAGATGACCTGGAGCCAGTGGGTCTGACGACGAACATGTAGCGAGGGCCAGCCGACTAGGGCATACAGGTCGCAGTGGTGGGTCGTATAAGGTGCTTTAGTAACAAAACGGATGGCACTGTGATAAACTGCATCCAGTTTGCTGAGTAGAGTATTGGAAGCTATTTTGTAGATGACATCGCCGAAGTCAAGGATCGGTAGGATAGTCAGTTTTACTAGGGTAAGTTTGGCGGCGTGAGTGAAGGAGGCTTTGTTGCGAAATAGAAAGCCGACTCTAGATTTGATTTTGGATTGGAAATGTTTGATATGAGTCTGGAAGGAGAGTTTGCAGCCAGACACCTAGGTACTTATAGATGTCCACATATTCTAGGTCGGAACCGTCCAGGGTGGTGATGCTAGTCGGGCGTGCGGGTGCGGGCAGCGAACGGTTGAAAAGCATGCAATAGCGTTTAAGAGCAGTTGGAGGCCACGGAAGGAGTGTTGTATGGCATTGAAGCTCGTTTGGAGGTTAGATAGCACAGTGTCCAAGGAAGGGCCAGAAGTATACAGAATGGTGTCGTCTGCGTAGAGGTGGATCAGGGAATCGCCCGCAGCAAGAGCAACATCATTGATATATACAGAGAAAAGAGTCGGCCCGAGAATTGAACCCTGTGGTACCCCCATAGAGACTGCCAGAGGACCGGACAACATGCCCTCCGATTTGACACACTGAACTCTGTCTGCAAAGTAGTTGGTGAACCAGGCAAGGCAGTCATTAGAAAAACCGAGGCTACTGAGTCTGCCGATAAGAATATGGTGATTGTCTGACAGAGTCGAAAGCCTTGGCCAGGTCGATGAAGACGGCTGCACAGTACTGTCTTTTATCGATGGCGGTTATCGTTTAGTACCTTGAGCGTGGCTGAGGTGCACCCGTGACCGGCTCGGAAACCGGATTGCACAGCGGAGAAGGTACGGTGGGATTCAAGATGGTCAGTGATCTGTTTGTTGACTTGGCTTTCGAAGACCTTAGATAGGCAGGGCAGGATGGATATAGGTCTGTAACAGTTTGGGTTCAGGGTGTCTCCCCCTTTGAAGAGGGGGATGACCGCGGCAGCTTTCCAATCCTTGGGGATCTCAGATGATACAAAGGAGAGGTTGAACAGGCTGGTAATAGGGGGTGCGACAATGGCGGCGGACAGTTTCAGAAATAGGGGGTCCAGATTGTCAAGCCCAGCTGATTTGTATGGGTCCAGGTTTTGCAGCTCTTTCAGAACATCTGCTATCTGGTTTTGGGTAAAGGAGAAGCTGGGGAGGCTTGGGCGAGTAGCAGCGGGGGGGGGGGGCGGAGCTGTTGGCCAAGGTTGGAGTCGCCAGGAGGAAGGCATGGCCAGCCGTTGAGAAATGCTTGTTGAAGTTTTTCGATTATCACGGATTTATCGGTGGTGACCGTGTTACCTAGCCTCAGTGCAGTGGGCAGCTGGGAGGAGGTGCTCTTGTTCTCCATGGACTTTACAGTATCCCAGAACTTTTTGGAGTTAGAGCTACAGGATGCAAATTTCTGTTTGAAAAAGCTGGCCTTTGCTTTCCTGACTGACTGCGTGTATTGGTTCCTGACTTCCCTGAACAGTTGCATATCGCGGGGACTCTTCGATGCTATTGCAGTTCGCCACAGGATGTTTTTGTGCTGGTCGAGGGCAGTCAGGTCTGGAGTGAACCAAGGGCTATATCTGTTCTTAGTTCTGCATTTTTTGAACGGAGCATGCTTGTCTAATATGGTGAGGAAGTAACTTTTAAAGAATGACCAGGCATCCTCAACTGACGGGATGAGGTCAATATCCTTCCAGGGTACCCGGGCCAGGTCGATTAGAAAGGCCTGCTCGCAGAAGTGTTTTAGGGAGCGTTTGACAGTGATGAGGGGTGGTCGTTTGACCGCGGACCCGTAGCGGATACAGGCAATGAGGCAGTGATCGCTGAGATCTTGATTGAAGACAGCAGAGGTGTATTTGGAGGGCAAGTTGGTCAGGATAATGTCTATTAGGGTGCCCATGTTTACGGATTTAGGGTTGTACCTGGTGGGTTCCTTGATGATTTGTGTGAGATTGAGGGCATCTAGCTTAGATTGTAGGACTGCCGGGGTGTTAAGCATATCCCAGTTTAGGTCACCTAACAGAACAAACTCTGAAGCTAGATGGGGGGGCGATCAATTCACAGATGGTGTCCAGGGCACAGCTGGGAGCTGAGGGGGGTCGGTAGCAGGCGGCAACAGTGAGAGACTTATTTCTGGAGAGATTCATTTTTAAAATTAGAAGTTCGAACTGTTTGGGCATAGACCTGGAAAGTATGACAGAACTTTGCAGGCTATCTCTGCAGTAGATTGCAACTCCTCCCCCTTTGGCGGTTCTATCTTGACGGAAAGTGTTATAGTTGGGTATGGAAATCTCAGAATTTTTGGTGGCCTTCCTAAGCCAGGATTCAGACACGGCAAGGACATCAGGGTTGGCAGAGTGTGCTAAAGCGGTGAGTAAGACAAACTTAGGGAGGAGGCTTCTGATGTTGACATGCATGAGACCAAGGCTTTTTCGATCACAGAAGTCAACAAATGAGGGTGCCTGGGGACATGCAGGGCCTGGGTTTACCTCCACATCACCCGAGGAACAGAGGAGTAGTAGGATGAGGGTGCGGCTAAAGGCTACCAAAACTGGTCGCCTAGAGCGTTGGGGACAAGGAATAAAAGGAGCAGATTTATGGGCGTGGTAGAATAGATTCTGGGCATAATGTGCAGACAGGGGTATGGTGGGGCACGGGTACAGCGGAGGCAAGCCCAGGCACTGGGTGATGATAAGAGAGGTTGTATCTCTGGACATGCTGGTCACAATGGGTGAGGTCACCGCATGTGTGGGAGGTGGGACAAAGGAGGTATCAGAGGTACGGGGAGTGGAACTACGGGCTCCATTGCAAACCAAAACAATGATAACTAGCCTGAACAACAGTATACAAGGCATATTGATATTTGAGAGAGACATACAGTAAGGCATAAAGTAATTGCAGGTCTTGATTGGGAGAGATAGCTAAAACAACAGGTGAGGTAACAGCAGCTAGTCAGCTAACACAGCAACAGCAGGTAAAATGGCGATGACTAGGCAGAGAGGGTCGGATTAACTACACACAGAGCCTGAGTTAAAACACAGAGCCGACAGATAAAACACAAATAAACAGAATGGAGTACCGTGAATTAATGGACAGTCCAGCAGGCATCAGCTATGTAGCCAAGTGATCATATTGTCCAGGGGGCAGCCGTAGATGGAGCAGGGAAGCCGCCACTACGCTAGCACGCGGCGTTTAAAGTTAGTAGCCCGGGGGTGGACTGCTCAGACGGAGGGGGTCTGCTCAGACGGAGGCCGGTTGAGGGCACAGCGGATGGGGTATTTGTCAGCAGACCAGACGTGGTGGTGCGGCGGGGCGCCGTGTCGACAGAGAATCCAAGCCAGATGGCGAAAGAGGTATTGTAGAATTTTGTTTGCTAACTGGTGCTAGCTTCGTGGCAGTGGTGCTAGCTGCAAGCTAGCTGTGAGGATCAGAAGTAGTGGCTCAGGGATTACGGCAGGAATCCGGCGTTGTTGTGGAGAGACAGTCCGATGCTGGTAAATTGGTGAGTAATATCCAGGCTAATAACAGGGCTGGTGTCTGTGCAGAAGGTAAAAGCTGCTAGCAGTGGCTAAAAATGACTAAATAGCTTGTAGCTGATTAGCTGGTTAGCTACTGGGGGTTCTTGAATGTGTTCCAAAGTTAAAAAATAATAGCGATTCCGTATCACATTGGGTGAGGTAGGTTACCGGAAGGTATAATCGAATTAAAAATCGAAAAGAGATAGAAAAAAAAAAAATATATATACAAAAAATACGAAAAATACAAAAGTATACGAGAGGACGAAACAAAACGCGCCTACACTGCTACGCCATCTTGGATTTAACTGTAGTCGTTGTGAATTTGTTAGATTACTTGTTAGATATTACTGCACTGTCAGAACTAGAAGCACAAGCATTTCACTACACTCACATTAACATCTGCTAACCATGTGTATGTGACCAATAAAATGTGATTAGATTTGATATTGATAGAATGTGTACGTCTGCTTGGATGGCAGGTTTGAAACCTGTTATCAGCATAGATATTGCAGGGGTAGCAGAAAAATACCAAAGCGTAGTGTGATTGGTCATTCGAAAAGTGAGTGTAGGGGCAATATTTGTATGGGGAATTCACTTACCCTAACCAATGAAACTATGAACGCTTATGGGATTTTCTCGGTCCGGTTAACCTCTATGGGATCGGTGTCCCCCTGCGGGATGATTGAGCTAACGTAGGCTAATGTGATTAGCATGAGGTTGTAAGTAACAAAAAACAATCTCAGGACATAGACATATCTGATATGGGCAGAAAGCTTAAATTCTTGTTAATCGAACTGCACTGTCCAATTTACAGTAGCTATTACAGTGAAAAAATACCATGCTATTGTTTGAGGAGAGTGAACAATTATGAACTTGATTATGTCATAATAATAAACCAATTAGGCACATTTGGGCAGTCTTGGTATATAAAAAAATACCCGATATACAATGATTCATTGGATCAGTCTAACACTTTGCACATACTGCCATCTAATGGTAAAAATCAAAATTGCGCCTTGGCTGGAATAATACATTATGGCCTTTCTCTTGCATTTCAAAGATGATGGTACATATTCTCCTACATTAATTTCACAGTTCCACAAACTTCAAAGTGTTTCCTTTCAAATAGTATAAAAAAATATGCATATCCTTGCTTCAGGTCCTGAGCTACAGGCAGTTAGATTTTTGTATGCCATTTCAGGCAAACCTTTGAAAAAAAGGGTCAGATCCTTAAAAACTCTACTTCATCACCCTCCCGGATCCGGGATCCTCCTCATCAAAAAAAGCTGACTAGCATAGCCTAGCCTAACGGGACAGGGATATCATATAATATCATTTTCATGAAATCACAAGTCCAATACAGCAAATGAAAGATAAACATCTTGTTAATCCAGCCTTCATTTCCGATTTTTAAAATGTTTTACAGCGAAAACACAATATGTATTTCTATTAGCTAACCACAATAGCCAAACACACAACCGCATATTTTCACCATGTTTCCACCGCATAGGTAGCTTTCACAAAACCGACAAAATAGAGATATAATTAGTCACTAACCAAGAAACAACTTCATCAGATGACAGTCTTATAACATGTTATACAATACATTTATGTTTTGTTCGAAAATGTGCATATTTGAGGTATAAATCATAGTTTTACATTGCAGCCACCATCAAAAATAACACCAAAGCAGCCAGAATAATTACAGAGAGCAACGTGAAATACATAAATACTCATCATAAAACATTTATGAAAAATACATGGTGTACAGCAAATGAAAGATAAACATCTTGTGAATCCAGCCAATATTTCCGATTTTTTAAGTGTTTTACAGCGAAAACACAATATAGAATTATATTAGCTTACCACAATAGCCAAACACACAAACGCATTTATTCACCGCAAAGGTAGCTTCGCAAAAACCAGCAAAAGATAAACAATTAATCACTAACCTTTGGACAACTTCATCAGATGACAGTCTTATAACATCATGTTATACAATACATTTATGTTTTGTTCGAAAATGTGCATATTTATAGCTACAAATCCTGGTTATACATTGTGAATACGTAGCAACGATTCACCGGAGATATTTTGGACACTCACCTAATCTGACCAAAGAACTCATCATAAACTTTACATAAAAATACTTGTTGTATGGCAAATGAAAGATACACTGGTTCTTAATTTGCTGTACACCATCGATTTTTCAGAAATGTTTTATGATGAGTATTTAGGTATTTGACGTTGGTGTCTGTAATTACTCTGGCTGCTTCGGTTCTATTTCTGACGGTAGCTGTGATGGTAGCTGCAATGTAAAACTGATTTATACCTCAAATATGCACATTTTTTGAACAAAACATAGATTTATTGTATAACATGTTATAAGACTGTCATCTGATGAAGTTGTTTCTTGGTTAGTTTGGTTGGTTCTTGGTTAGTTAGGTTGGCTTTGTGCATGCTACCTGTGCTGTGAAAAATGTCTGTCCTTTTTTGTATTTGGTGGTGAGCTAACATAAATATATGTGGTGTTTTCGCTGTAAAACATTTAAAAAATCGGACATGTTGACTGGATTCACAAGATGTGTATCTTTCATCTGCTGTATTGGACTTGTTAATGTGTGAAAGTTAAATATTTCTAAAAAATATATTTTGAATTTCGCGCTCTGCCTTTTCAGTGGAATGTGGGAGGAGTTCCGCTAGCGGAACGCCAGAGCCAGACAGGTTAATGCAACCGCTGTGTTCGATTTTTAAAAATAACTTTACCACAACATACAGCTTGGGTTATGGTGAGACAGTACTCACCAACACGGCGGAGAATAGACATTAACATATTACACAGAAATACGAAATAACATCATAAATGTTGTCTTACTTTTGCTGAGCTTCCATCAGAATGTTGTACAAGGAGTCCTATTTCCAGAATAAATCGTTGTTTGGTTTTAGAATGTCCATTTCTTCTGTCGAATTCGCGCCACAATGCTAGCCAAGGTTGCTAACATTCCCATCCTCTCTTGGCGCAAAGAACGGAAAACTCCAAAAGTCCCAATAAACGTTGAATAAACTGATAAAACTCGGTTGAAAAAACCTACTTTATGATGTTATTATCATATGTATCAAATAAAATCAGAGCCGGAGATATTCGCCGTGTATACCGAACGCTTTTCAGAAGACAATGTCGAGGTCCCTCGCGCGCCGTCGAAGACAAAGAAAATACCGGACCTGTCACTCCAAAAGCTCTTGTTCGGCCTCAGATCAAGCTAGACACCCCATTCCACCTTCCACTGCCTGTTGACATCTAGTGGAAGGCGTATGAAGTGCATGCATATCGATAAATAAAAGCCAGTTGAATATGCAGGCCCTGAAACAGAGCCTCGTTTTCAGATTTTTCACTTCCTGTATGGAAGTTTGCTGCAAAATGAGTTCTGTTTTACTCACAGATATAATTCAAACAGTTTTAGAAACTTGAGAGTGTTTTCTATCCAATAGTAATAATAATATGCATATTGTATGATCTAGAACAGAGTACGAGGCTGTTTTATTTGGGCACGATTTTTTCCAAAGTGAAAACAGCGCCCCCGTATTGACAAGAAGTTAAGAGGTTTTAAGATGTATTTTGTGGATTTTGCGCATTACATCAGCCAATTCCTAAGGGAAAAGATACATTTCGATGGGAGTTAAAATAGTTCACAATACTTCAGCCTCTTTCTGCCCACAACTTCAATTCAGTCAGTAACATGGACCCAATGCTATTGAAATGACCAGTAAATCCCGCAAATAACCCAATTATAATGGTTTGTTGTCTTAACATCTGGTACATAATAATGACACAATTACCAGAAAATGACCTTAAAGTTCATCCAAGTGTTTCTTTAGCAGTCATAGAGTAGAATCGACATTCATTGATTTGGAAACAGATCTGGCAAGGTCAATAAAAGCAGATCATATTTTCCCTTGCGACATAATGAAATTCCTTCATTACGTCACATTTACGCCGCAATGATTTTTTCTTTGATGGAAACACTAATTTGGTTTCTTACGTCATTACAAGTTATGTCCACATTCAGTGTTAATTCTCCCGAAATCTTACTGCGGGAAAAAACTAATTTTCAAGCCATATGTGCTATTTTATTTAAATGTATTAATCTTATAATAATAAAGGTTTAATAAGTGTGAAGCAGAAAGAGAATATCTAGCAGAGGTTTGTATTAAAAATATAGAGTAATATTGTTAGGGTAGACTACAATAAAAACATTGTCTTCTAGTAAGAGAGAAGTAAGACTGTTTTCTGAATAGGTTTTGATGGCTTTGTGGTCGGTTGTTGTAAAACTCTTTGTAGTGTGGTCTTTGGAACTGCACCTAATGCAGCAAACTCAACAGGTGATGGTTCAGGTTCCTCATAGACATCTGGTTCCTGTTTCTCAAAATAAGAGTTCATTCCATCTTCTTGGCTTAGTAAGTGGGCTGCCACAGCATGGGATTGAGAAGTTGACTCAACACTCTCCAGGACCTTCAGTTTGGCATTATATGCTGCTATGTCTGTTTCCAGTGCCATCTTTTCCATCCTAACATTCAGTTGAGCTTTCTGTTGTTCCAGTTGAGCTTTCTCCAGTTCCAATGCATGCTTGTCCTATAATGATGCTTGGCGAGCCAGTAGAGCTGCTCGTTCTGCCTCAGCTTTTAGGCGTGCAGAGTACACTGAGGAAGCAGTCTTAGAATACTTTGTTTTACTTGATATTTTTTGACACATTGGGAACGCTGTCGTGTGGTTCAATGAGCGTTTGTGGCTCAACTTCAGCCTTTTTCCATATTTCAACCTCTTTCAGGAAATGTTCATAAGTTCTCATTCTTGGTTGATAATAGTTAATGCTCTCCTGTTCCTCCTCTGTGACCAGCTCTAGCACAGATTCATGAGCATTCTTAAAGTCATTGAGAACAGCATCAAATGCTTCAAGACTCTCATTCACAGTTTCAATGTTTCCTCCATCAACAAGGACTTTTATTTCATTCATTTTGCGTGTACACACTCCAAGTTTGCCTCTCCGGGCTGCATAGAGTGAATTTAAATGCTCCTCTGCCCTCTCCAGTGGAGTCTTATTTGGGATTTCATCCTCCATCATTCACTTATAGTTTACTCAATTTACAATGACACAGTTGTTGGTTTGATTGTTAAACGAAATGCCCCTTTAGAACTCCTTTAATGCTTTAAAACACAGTCATCCATTTCAGCATATTGACCTCTTTTGAATTGAACATGTGCAAGTTCGGCATTTTAGATGCGTTTTAAACATTTCATCCCATTATAAGTTGTGTCCCCTTTAATGAAGTTTAAACACGCAGTATCTTTAGATCCTTAAGTTTAGATCCATTCGTTGCGTTGATGCATTACATTTCGACGTTAGGCCAAATATTAGACATATGATTAGGCTACATTGTGCATAGGATCTCAGTGTTTCCCATACTTTCCCAAACAAACTTCTTAATTGTTTTCACAGCGCTGTGTTTTGAATTCCATTCCCAAGTTTATCAAACATTCCAATTATAAGCACATTTGCGCTTCCATAATATGCATGATCAATCGATCGCATTGAACAGGGCAGCTCATTCATTCGCAGTGGTTTCTCACAGCTGGCGAATTCTAGGAGTTCAAGTCCTTCCAAGCGAGCTGTCCTTATGATCCGAATGCAATGACAAATAGAACAATATCCAGCTTGTGTCCGAACCGGAGATTTCCTTCCGATAGTAATCCTTCACGGAGTTTTTTGACTTGAATGTAGTGGCTTCCTTTTCCCTTTACCATAGCCACTGCCCAAGCCTGAAGTGGGGTTGTTTCGTACGCATACAGTCCACACTCAAATGTTTCCAAACGGCCAAACATTCAATGAGATCCAGGGATATGGTGCAACAAAAATGTTTATTCTTCTTATATCTAACAAATAAATGATTCTCCAATCAACTTAAAGCAGAGATTACTTGATATGGAAAATACATAATATGACCTGTCTCTATGTCTGTCTGTATGGTCAAAAAACTATACCGCTCCTGCATCTAGCAAGGACTCCCCCTCCCAAAGGCCCAACTTCCTGCCTTTATCCTAACACACTTACCACAGTACAATGAATGGGCAAGAGGGGGGGACAAAAACTAAGTAACACTAACAACAAATTAATATATCTCAATCAGGTAACTATAAATCATAAAGGTACGTACCTAATATTTCATCATATACATTCATATTTAATATATTTACACAAATGTACATGGAGCTCTGTATGTTCTGTCTTTCATACAAATATGTATTTTATAAACCTTACGATGGGTGACAGTGACAAAGACGTGACCATCGCTGTACATTCATACCCTAGGGTGAGGGTAACTTGACCATTGTAGTGGAACATCTGAAAGAGCTCAGTGGTGATTGGAATTCATTTAAATGGGTTCAGTCATTATTTGGTGTTACGGGAGCCACAATATTTAATTGGTAGATTTACGACTTAGTTATCTTTTTTTACAATAATGCTTATTATAACTTGTGTTAAGACATTGTGCAGAAAAGCCGTTGAGACTATTCTTGCCATGCCATTACTGACCCCTGAAGGAGACACCTCAGAACCCTATTTACCTGATTTATTTCCTATGTCTGATTACATGTCTGATGAAGACTATGATAATCCATAACACTGAGGTAAAACATTAAGTTAATGGTGCAGCATGTCCATAGGCCATGCTCATGGTTCTGTAAATGGTGCTCCCAAAGTAGAGTTAAGGGCCTACCGTCATGGTGACCCTGTGGCAATATGGATAGTCTCAACGAAGCTATTGCCTTGTGTGTGGTGATAAAGTATGTACTGATGTTTGAATTCATGTTTCTTTCCCCTTTCTGAGAATGAATTGCACTATATGAAGGGCTGAAACTCAATGACAACAGAGGTAATTTACAATTGTAATGGACTAAGTGTAAGAAAGTATTTTATTTTCCCTCATGTTAATGCTTGTTTAATGGAAATGCTTGTAAGTAATTTTCTATTAGGTTGAGACTTAGTCTCAAAAGGGAGGACATGTCATGGAAAAGTACACAAATAGTCATGCTATCCCATGTTTTACTGCTTAAAGAATAGTCTCTTGTTAACCTTTCTAGGACACACATTCCGCGGAACCCCTCGACAACATTTCGCTGAAAAGGCAGCGCGGGAAATTCAAAATTTTGGGGGGGAAATATGTAACTTTCACACATTAACAAGTCCAATACAGCAAATGAAAGATAAACATCTTGTTAATCTACCCATCGTGTCCGATTTCAAAAAGGCTTTACAGCGAAAACACAACATATGATTATGTTAGATCACCGCCAAGTCCAAAAAACACACATCCATTTTCCCAGCCAAAAAGTCACAAAAAGCAGAAATAGAGATAAAATTAATCACTAACCTTTGATGATCTTCATCAGATGACACTCATAGGACATCATGTTACACAATACATGTATGTTTTGTTCGATAATGTGCATATTTATATCCAAAAATCTCAGTTTACATTGGTGCCATGTTCAGAAATGCCTCCAAAATATCCGGAGAAATTGCAGAGAGCCACGTCAAATAACAGAAATACTCATCATAAACTTTGATGAAAGATACATGTTTTACATAGAATTAAAGATACACTTGTTCTTAATGCAACCGCTGTGTCAGATTTTTTTAAAACTTTACGGAAAAAGCAAACCATGCAATAATCTGAGACGGCGCTCAGATAGAAACAAAATTTCTCTGCCATGTTGGAGTCATCAGAAATACGAAATTACATTCTAAATATTCCCTTACCTTTGATGATCTTCATCAGAATGCACTCCCAGGAATCCTAGTTCCACAATAAATTGTTGTTTTGTTCGATAATGTCCATTATGTATGTCCAAGTAGCTACTTTTGTTAGCACGTTTAGTACACATATCCAAACGCTCGTGCAGGCCCAGGCGAACGTCGGATGAAAACTTTATATTACAGGTGGAATAAACTTGTCAAACTAAGTATAGAATCAATCTTTAGGATGTTGTTATCATAAATATTCAATAACGTTCCAACCGGAGAATTCCTTTGTGTCTATAGAAGTAATGGAACGCAAGTCAATATCATGTGGAATGCGCGTGACCAGGACCTGGCTCTCTGCCAGACCACTGACTCATTCCCCTCTCATCCGGCTCCACATCACAGTAGAAGCTTCATTCAAGGTTCTACAGACTGTTGACATCTAGTGGAAGTCGTAGGAAGTGCAAACAGATCCATATCCCACTGTGAATTCAATAGGCGATGAGTTGAAAATCGACCAACCTCAGATATCCCACTTCCTGGTTGGATTTTTCTCAGGTTTTCGCCTGCCATATGAGTTCTGTTATACTCACAGACATCATTCAAACAATTTTAGAAACTTCAGAGTGTTTTCTATCCAATAGTAATAATAATATGCATGTATTAGCATCTGGGACAGAGTAGGAGGCAGTTCACTCTGGGCACGCTATTCATCCAAAGTGAAAATGCTGCCCCCTACCCCTAAAAAGTTAAATGCTAGTGTTTTTTCTAACCTGATACAAACTTGTCTTGGTGTGACTTAGTCATAAGACTGGGCTTACAGCTAAGAGACGTTTGGGTGCAAACGCAGCATGTAAAATCCTGTGGGTTTACTATCTACAGAAAGTCACATGTATGGAACCTTGCAGAAAGGAGTACGATATAGTGTTTGTTGTTGTGAATGCAGTTAGACGGTTGAGCCCTCGGGCTATCAACCTTGTGCTATCTTAAGTTTACACAGACAATGATTTACCTTTTACACATTATCTGCTGACTGCCACGTATACAGAAAGGGGTTGTATGTATTTTCTCTACACAAGCATTGAACCGGCACAGTTTGTTGAGCTTTTCAACTATGCAATGTTGAGTGAGTAGTTGATACACCATTTTTGCAAATCCTATGATAAAGTGTTTGAAAGAATCTGCACTCTCTCTTCCTTTTGATTAGATATTCCACGACAACCATTAGTGGAATGCCTGCGAGAGAGTAGTGGTTAATGTGATTGGATGTTAATTATTTGACTAGGCTACTGTATTTGACATTGTGTTGTTATTTCGCTGAACCCTAGATGGTTTAATTTTATTTTTGGCAATGAACTGAGGCTACTCAGGCGAGAAAAAAACCTCCCCCAAGTGTGTAGCCCAGTTGGAAAATTTAAATGGACTGTTTGAAAATAATAATAATCCATAAATCCAACCCCATTCTCTAACATTACCATAGCTTGTGATTCTCTGAGTAGTATTAGAATAAATCCAACCCTATTCTCTATTACATTACCATAACATAATGCAGGTAGATACTGGAAGGTCGTGTGTTTTTTATTGGTTTTCTTTTCTCTACAGTGATTGGCCAGTTGTCCAGGTCTAAGACAGTCTCTGATTAGAAGGACCAGAGTCCTGTGGGTGTAAAGAACCAGAGCGATGTACCTCTAATATCACTACCATAATGTAATGCATACAGTGAATAATGGCTGATCAGTGTTAAACTGGGCTCATTCTCCTAGATGACAGAGAACGCTGCTATTTACATGACTCATCATGGCTGAGTCATCATGGCTGGGTGCCTACTCCTCGTCTCTCAAACACTCAGGGTGTCATCTCCATTTCAAACAGTAAACACTTATGTACCCTGGGCTCTGAACACAATCGTACACTGTGTGTGTGTGTGTGTGTGTGTGTGTGTGTGTGTGTGTGTGTGTGTGTGTGTGTGTGTCACCTTCTCTGTGTAGAAAGCTTTGACCTCTGCAGTAATAGAATCAAAGTCCCCACTGATGTAGTCTGGAAGAAAACTAGATGAGAGAACAAGAAAAATAAAGAGAGAAAGAGGATTTGGGAAAGTGTCAGTTTGGGAAATATGGGGGTCCGTATATATATACAGAAAAGTATGTGGACAACCCTTCAAATTTGTGGTTTCGGCTATTTCAGCCACACCCGTTGCTGACAGGTGTATTAAATCGAGCACAGAGCCATGCAATCTCCATAGCTGCCACCTTTCCAACAAGTCAGTTCGTCAAATTTCTGCCCTGCTAGAGCTGCCCCGGTCAACTATAAGCGATGTTATTGTGAAGTAACGTCTAGGAGCAACAACGGCTTAGCCGCAAAGTGGTAAGCCACAAAAGCTCACAGAACAGGACCTCCAAGTGCTGAAGTCAGTAGCGCGTAAAAATTGTCTGTCTTCGGTTGCAACACTCTCTACTGAGTTCCAAACTGCCTCTGGAAGCAACGTCAGCACAAGAATTGTTCATCGGGAGCTTCATGAAATGGGTTTCCATGGCCGAGCAGCCAAGCGCGGCTGGAGTGGTGTATAGCTCGCCGCCATTGGACTCTGGAGCAGAGGAAACGTGTTCTCTGGAGTGATGAATCACGCTTCACCATCTGGAAGTCCGACAGACAAATCTGGGTTTGGCAGATTCCAGGAGAGGGCTACCTGCCCGAATGCATAGTGCCAACTGTAAAGTTTGGTGGAGGAGGAATAATGGTCTGGGGCTGTTTTTCATGGTTCGGGGTAGGCCTCAGTTCTAGTGAAGGGAAATCTTAACGCTACAGCATACAATGACATTCTAGACGATTCTGTGCTTCCAACTTCGTGGCAACAGTTTTGGGAAGGACCTTTCCTGTTTCAGCATGACAATGCCCTTGTGCACAAAGCTAGGTCCATACAGAAATGGTTTGTCGAGATAGGTGTGGAAGAACTTGACTGGCCTGCACAGAGCCCTGACCTCAACCCCATCGAACACCTTTGGGATGAATTGGAACGCCGACTGTGAGCCAGGCCTAATCACCCAACATCAGTGCCCGACCTCACTAATGCGCGTGGCTGAATGGAAGCAAGTCCCCGCAGCAATGTTCCAACATCAAGTGGAAAGCCTTCCCAGAAGAGTGGAGGCTGTTATAGCAGAAAAGGGGGGACCAACTCTATATTAATGCCAATGATTTGGAATGAGATGTTCAACGAGCAGGTGTCCACATACTTTTGGTCATGCTGTGTATATAAAAATATATATATACAGTACCAGTCAAAAGTTTGGACACACCTACCCATTCCAGGGTTTTTCTTTATTTTTACTATTTTCTACATTGTAGAATAATAGTGAAGACATCAAAACTATGAAATAACACATATGGAATCATGTATTAACCAAAAAAAAGTGTTAAACAAATCAAATCAAATATTTGAGATTCTTCAAAATAGCCACCCTTTGCCTTGATGACAGGTTTGCACACAATCTGTCCTTTAGGAAGGACAAAAATATTCAAACACACACACAGTGGCTACTTGTACCTGTCTTGTTGTCCAGCGGTGATGTCATACAGGTGGTTGGCCGCACCATCTGCACACGCCCGCAGGAGAGCTACAGAGAGAGAGACCTTGCTTAGCTGAAAGAGGTGGACGAATCTTGCTGAGATGTATATGCCTGTTTTGTGTGCAAACAACTTTTTGCTTTTATTTCATATTTCTCCCAAACATAATGCATGTGTAACAATAGTAATAAAAAAACTCCTTTCTAGTTTTACCCAAAAACAAAATATGCGGTCCCCAGGTCCAACTTCTAATGTTATTCGTATTTTTGGGAATTTGAAGCATTCCGTTTGCAAATTTCACAATTTATTAATGTTATTCAAATTGAACCTGTGGCTTTAAGGAGTCTGTTTTTGTGTCATGGGGAAAGACTGCATGGGAGCAATAGTAGCATTCTCTAAGCACCTTGTTTAAAATAACCAATGCATTCAGCAGAGAGAGATATTCTGTTTTAAACACACGTGTGTCACAAGCGTGTGTGTACTAGCAAACACACCGTGATAAGGAATGTAGTGCCCTTTTCTATAGGAACTTCCCCACTCTCAAGCAGAGATTCAAAACCCCCAACAAAAAGTTGTGAGCTGGAGAAACAGCCTGTAGCACTCCAAGAGGAGGGTTGGCTTAGAGACAGCCAATACCATATTAGTACAGACATAACAATGCTGTCTTAACTTTACACTAAAGGATACATTTTAGAATTTGATTATTAGTAGTGATGAGCACTGATGTGGAAAGATACCAAGAAATATCAAGATACCAATAAAGACGGTGTAAATGTTCACTTCAGTATTCACCCCCACAGCTCTGCTGAGTCCAGACAACTGCTAATTGGCCAAACGGCCAGGTGTGAATATTCTGGAAGCAAACCAATCTCAAATCATCCACCTCTGATGGGCCATCAGCAGGGCAATTAAGTATGCTGACTTGATAGCCTGCAGAAGGTCTGAGAAAGAGTTTTGTGCAACGGACATGTATGCTTTATTTCACAATAGTGTAAGCTAAGAGGAAAGAAATAACTATATTATTGGTATCATATGAATGATCAATGTTGGTGTCCAACACTAATGAATATAAAAGCTACAAGATGGATACCTTTACTCCAGAGTGTGTGAAGACAGTCTTTTTCCAAAGGCTGGTTGAGAATGATCAGACATATTTTCTGTGTGCCTGTAGGGAGGCAGGGAGATAATTACTTGCATTTGTTACACAATACCAGATCTATTCTGAAACAGAAATGAAGGTTTACTTCGGAAAGGTACTGTAAGGCTGTAAGGCCATAAACTGCTCTTCCTTCCACAACAGCTCTGAGAGAAATCAAATTCTACTTTAACACTCAAAGTGTTCTTGTTGTTTTAATAGTTTTAACCACAATGAGGATGAGCCAGAGAGGAATCAAAATACGCTTTGGTTAGGAGATGAAACAGAAACGAGGTTGAACATTACCTACAGTTGGGTGTGGGATGAAAGTCACAACTATTTGCCTTTTGGGCTCCATTTTACAACAAGAGAATGAAATCATTTAAATGTTTTAGAGATATCAAATGCTTGCATCAGACAGCTCATTTTGGTTGAATGCAATCAGTTGTGCAACTAACTAGGTATCCCCTTTCCCCTTCTCCTTCCATAATGACTCACAGTACATCAAGAGGTATCACAATATGCAGTAGACTCCGTTGCACTGCACTCCAGCAGGTGGCAATAGTGCACAATTTTGACTACGATGTGCATGGCTATATAATTAGTACAAACCACCGGTAGCTAGTTAGCTAGCATTCTCTACAAAAATGCCTACATTCGAGGGCCTCCCGAGTAGTGCAGCGGTATGAGGCACTGATTCGCAGTGTTAGAAGCGTCTCTACAGACCCGGGTTTGGGTCCGTAGTGGACTAAAGACTGTAGAGAAGCAGTGATGTGTACGAACAGGGCTTTCAGAATGATGAAAAGGTCTCATAATTACCAGCACCTGATACAGTATAAACAAGCACAAGTAGTAGTAAGGAGGATCATTAGGACAGATAAATAAGGAGGTGGTGGTAGCCGTTTTCTTCAATGTAGAGATGGCCTATGATATGATGTGGAAGGCAGGCCTACTTATCAAGCTGAATATCATGGGGGTTGGAGGAAGGGCTTATAACTGGATAAAGGATTACATTTTTGGGCGATCAATACAAGTGAGGGTGGAAAGCTTTATGTCAGAAAGCTATGAGGTAGATAATGGTACCCCCCAGGGAAGTGTCATTAGTCCTTTGTTATTCTTCATTATCACTGACAATGTATTCTCCCAGTTGAGATCTGATATTGGGATGTCATTGTTTGCAGATGATGGGGCACTGTGGAAGAGAGGGAGAAATATTATCCATACAGCCAGAAGAGTTCATGAAGCGATTAGTGAAGTTGAGCAGTGGTCCCTCAGGTGGGGCTTCAAGTTCTCAATTGAGAAAACACAGACTGTGTATTTTTCTAGAAGGAAGGTTGGGGAGGAAATGTACTTGAAGCTGTATGGAAGGAATCAGGAGAGAAAGGTGTTTAGGTTCCTGGGTGTCTGGTTTGACACTTGAATGACATGGGCGGACCATATTAGTGTCAGAGTAGTTGTCAAAGGAAAGAAAATATTGAATATGATGCTTTGCTTGTCAGGAATGAAGTGAGAGGCAGATATAGAATGGTGTTGAAAATGCTATATATAGCGCCTTCGGAAAGTATTCAGACCACTTGACTTTTTCCACATTTTGTTAGGTTACAGTCTTATTCTAAAATTGATTAAATAAATAAAAATCCTCCTCTTAAACATCTTAATGTTGAGATAGAACTGTTAAATCAGTGAAGTAGAAGCCAAGGGGTTAATAAAAACAGTGGTTAAAAACAAATGGCAAGAGTTGTGGGAAAGGGAAGACACCTGTATAAGATCCAGGAAAAGGTGGGGGCAGGGAGGTCCTCAGGCCGAGAGAGAAGGGAGGAAAGTGTAGTCACAAGGCTGAGACTGGGACACACAAGGCTCAATAGTACATTGAAATTGGTGGGGAAACATCTGACTGGGAGGTGTGATCATTGTCAGGAGGAGATGGAGACAGTGGAACACGTTCTATTTCAGTGCCAGAAATATGGGAGGGAAAGCGAGTGATTGTTATTAGATTTGAAGAGTGGGGTCAAAGAGCAAGGATTAAGTGAACTGCTGGGGAAATCTTCAAGGGATGTAGTATTTTATTATGTACTTCGTTTCCTTAGGGAGATGAGAATATTGGGTAGGATTTAGACTTTCACTTTCTCTGGTCCACACTCCAGTCCAGTTAGTGGCGGTACCTTAAAGTTGGTTGCCAACTGCCATATAAAAACCACAGAAGAAGAAGTCCACCTCTTCCTTTTCTCGGCTCATTCCAGAGAGGATTTTCTTACAAGGAAATCTGAACGCAGGATAGTGTCATATAATGGGAGCAGAAGGGAGGAAGTTATGTTATCTAGGATGAGAATAGGGCATATGGGATTGAATTCCTCTTTGAAATTGATAGGGAAACATGGTACTGGAATGAGTAATGGCTGTATGACAGAGGAAACGGTTGAACAAAGGGAACAAAGGGAGAAGTTTGACAGGGTCAGAGGTTGCACTGGAATGGGGAGTGGGTGGTATTTTGGGTGGGAGTGATGGGAGTAGTGAGGTTTGTAGGAAATTATTTTATTTTTATTAGAAATTCAGAGTTAGTGGTATAGATCAGTTTTTTATTTCGTTTTTTTGCCGATATTGTTGTAATTTTTTTGTCACTCAAATATCACATGAATACACATTAGACATGAAAACATGTACAGAATTACAAGAAAATGTGCTTTAAAATTGTAAAATGTTATTTGCACCCCCCATGACAAAATGTGTAGAATTGCTGGAAATAAGCTTGACATCTGCAAAATTCTCTCCGCCAACAAGAGGGATGTGAACAGTTTGTGTCATGAACAGTGCTTCTGCTCATAGAAATAGACGTGGCACGCGGGATATTCCCCAATGCTAAAAGGGGGGCCCCTAGTGAAAACATCTGGGAACCCCTGTTATAAGATAGGTCGTGACTGGCCTTGCACTCTAGTATAGTAGGTGGCCGTGTATGCACCTGTCAGTTGGTTGCAATCCGCCGATAGAAACTTAAGAAGAAGAGGATTTACTTGGTAAAAGCTCTATGTAGTGTAGAAGCGCAGAAGTATACCCGCTGCTATTCAATAGCTTGGAGAAGCTAGCCTCTCCATCTGGGTGCTATGCTGTCCCCCCACTCGGTTTGGCTTGTGCCATCTCGTTTGGGTTTTGTCCTTGTTTTGATTACTTGTGACAGTGTACCAACCTGGGAGATACTCGGTTTGGTTGACCAGTACTGTATTGCGGCACTGAGGGTTTGTCTTAGTTGTCTGTGTGACTTGTCTGTCCACCGGGTCCCTCACGGTTTTAGCCTTCAAGTTTGGGAACCACGCTTACCCTGCAAGATAGAGAGACGTACTGTATGTTTCGCTCCAGCGGACTTGCAGTTCTCCCCTGACCTAGGTGTCGAGAGGCGCCCCAAGTTTTCATCTCTCATGGGACGCAGCCATCTTGCTATACTCTTATGTGCAGTGTTGCCAAGTTCGTGGTTTTCAGACGAAATTAGGCTACGCTGAAAACGATGTCGTGGGTGAAAATGTATTGGTGGGCTACTTCTAAATTGCACTGCGGGCGCCATGGCACTTCTCTCAGTAGACCAGTGTCTACTGCCCTGGCAACAAGAAGATCGGTGACTACTGCCAAGGCAACAAGACCACCAGTGTCGTCTGCTCTGGCAACAAGACTAAGGAGGTCTACTGCACTGGGAACAACACTGGCCAGAAAAAAATAGCTATCTGTAAATTGAACATTTGTAATACCTTTAAAACAACTCCATATTCATCATAACATAATTTGTATTAATAACTCATCAATCTTTTGTGCTGATGCGTTATAACAAATCTGTTACTATACTAATGATGCTTTCTCCGTTTTCATAGGAGGCAGTTAGAGATTTTTACATTCTCGGTGGTGAGGAGATCAGATACAAAGCCTGGCGAAAGGTGAGGATACAACTTTGTATTTATACACTACATATACAAAAGTATGTGGACACCCCTTCAAATGAGTGGATTTGGCTATTTCAGCCACACCCAATGCCACATCCAATGCTGACACAGCCATGCAATCTCCATAGACAAATATTGGCAGTACAATGGCTTACTGAAGAGCTCAGTGACTTTCAACGTGGATCTGTCATAGGATGCCACCTTCCCAACAAGTCAGTTCGTCAAATTTCTGTCCTGCTAGAGCTGCCCCGGTCAACTGTAAGTGCTATTATTGTGAAGTGGAAACGTCTAGGAGCAACAACGGTTCAGCCGCGAAGTGGTTGGCCACACAAGCTCACAGAATGGGACCGCAGAGTGCTGAAGCGCGTGGCGCGTAAAAATAGTCTGTACTCGGTTGCAACACTCACTTCCGAGTTCCAAACTGCCTCTGGAAGCAACGTCAGCACAAGAACTGTTAATCAGGAGCTTCATTAAATGTGTTTCCATGGCAGAGCAGCTGAACACAAGCCTAAGATCACCATGTGCAATGGCAAGCGTCAACTAGAGTGGTGTAAAGCTCACCGCCATTGGACTCTGGAGCAGTGGAAACGCGTTTTCTGGAGTGATGAATCACGCTTCACCATCTGGCAGATGGACGAATCTGCGTTTGGCGGTTGCCAGGAGAACGGTACCTGCCCTAATGCATAGTGCCAACTGTAAAGTTTGGTGGAGGAGGAATAATGGTCTGGGGCTGGTTTTCATGGTTTGGGCTTGACCTCTTAGTTCCAGTGAAGGGAAATCTTAACGTTACAGCATACAATGACATTCTAGATGATTCTGTGCTTCCAACTTTGTGGCAACAGTTTGGAGACGGTCCTTTCCTGTTTCAGCATTGCAATGCCCCTGTGCACAAAGCGAGGTCCATACAGAAATAGTTTGTCGAGATCGGTGTGGAAGAACTTGACTGGTCTGCACAAGCCCTGACCTCAACCCCATCGAACACATTGTGATGAATTGGAACGCCCACTGCGAGCCAGGCCTGATCACCCAACATCAGTGCCCGACCTCACTAATGCTCTTTAGGCTGAATGGAAGCAAGTTCCTGCAGCAATGTTCATACATCTAGTGCAAAGCCTTCCCAGAAGAGTGGAGGTTGTTATAGCAGCAAAAGGGGGGACCGACTCCATATTAATGCCCATGATTTTGGAAGGAGATGTTCAACGAGCAGCCGCCCACATACTTTGGTCATGTAGTGTATGTGTGTATATGCCTAGTCAACCAACTGGGTGCCATCTTTACCAATGGGGAGTGGACCATGAAAGACTGTTTTGGGAGGTAATGTATTGGTGTCTATTGGTGACAGGCTTTTAAATACCTTGCAGTTTTATTACACTAACATCTCTTGACTAATGTCATTTCAAGAACTACCATCATTTTAACAAAGGAAACTTGTACTTTCTGTTGAGAGGATGTTTTCAATGACCGTTGAAGTTTTGGTACTGCCGACAGTTGTTGCTGTTTTTTCAGTCGTACGCACTGTTATGTTCTGTGTTTTTATATATTTTTTAAACACTTTGAAAAAGTTGGAATAGTTATTTCAAGGACTTAAATGGGCGCTGGTACAACAATAGTCAGCTACTATGGTTGAGGAAGTCCCTCTCTCTCTCTGTCAGTTATCTGTCAATCGAGTCTGACAGTCTATACACTTTGATGTCTCCTCTTAATGAGGATCTGTTGACAGCAAGAGAGCCAAGCTGTTTTCATCAACTCTCATTTAGTGTCTTATTGCAGATAGCCGTCTGTCACTTACACATTATCATATAACCCAAATGACTGTGCTAAGGGAATTTGTGTTCATTAAAATTCAATGGAACATTCTCCTAATAAATTAGCATGCTGGACTCATAATATGATCCTAATACACCCCATGGAATACCTACGTGTAATAAATATGTAGCGCTAGTCTAGTGCTGAGCGATTAGTGTTTTTTTTAGGTCTGCTTCGGTTAGATTACTAAAAAAGTTTTTTGATTTCGATTATTTTTAATTAATAAAAGTCCCACGATGGTAGTGACTGCCCATTACTGCTTATCAATTATTAACAATTTATTCACATTATTTGACTTGAATAAAATATTTCAGTTGTGTATTTTACATTTGTTTAATTTGATGACTTTATTATTTAATTCCAAGTCCTCATCTCTATAGAGCTGCCGCCTATGCTGTCTGAAACAATCACTGTTTTGTAGTTCTTCAAAATCAATAAGGCATTTTTATGACTGCTGAATACCAACCATGAGTCACTTAGATAACGTATTTTCAGGTAGAGATAACTTGCAAAGCAACAGCTCTTCTCTCTATATCGCCTCACCATCACGCATTCTTTCCTCTTCTGTAGCAGACGTAAAAGAAACACAGAGTGGACAAGTAGATGTGCAATGGATTATGGTAGAATATTGGCCAGTTGGAAACTACAACTCCCTACTACATCGCAAAGTTCAGTCTGGATCTGATTTATCTCTGGAGAAACTGCGACGTGCACATTGGGTTCACAGAAGAAAAATAACAAACAAAATGGAATTCAAATAATTGAACCTAGATAGGTCAATTAGATGTTTAAAAAACTAAAAATAACCAGCATTTCGATGAATCACTCAGGACTAAGCTAGTCTTATGTTAGAAGAGTCTGACTCATAAGTGGAACGGAGAAATGGTGAGGGGGAGATCAAGAAAGTGAGAGAGGGGAGAAGAGATAATACAAAACCTGTGAGTTTTCTCTACAAGCACAAACAACATGTCCAACACACTCAGATGTCTGGAAAATGGTATTATGTCTTCAATAAAAATTATTATCAGATATGGTCCTTTCCTGAAATTGAACATCACTGATATAGAGCCATATAGCAGAATGAAAAGCCTGTTTCAGAACAAATTTGCCTGCACTCACTTGCACAGCGAGTGCGCGTAAACACACACACGCGCGCCCACATCTAGGCAGTGTATTAACAGTAGATAACAGTGATTTAGGAGTGTCTCATGAATTCATCGCCCCTCTTTTCCTCCCTCTTCTGAATTTCATAACCAAGACAGAAAGAGAGTGGGATAAGGAAGGATAGAATGTGTGTAAACTACAGGGGGAATAAAGCAGCGATATTTTAGCCCTCTGTTAAGTGCAGGACCCTTAAAGTCAGAGTTATTCCAGACAATGTTAATAGATGCGTGTCTCTTGTTTTGCCTTGAGCTCTGCTCTCTGTAAATACCCAGGAAAACTCTAGGGGCTGGAGGTGTTTAAACAACTCAGACACTCAGTCCCACTTACTGTAATAGGGACAATAGTTTGGCTACTGTGAATTGTCTTAGGAGTTAGTTTTCTATGTTATCTACTACAATATATCTGCAGGTCAAATCACTGAATTGTTTAGATAGGCTACTTCAATGCATGATGCCCAACATAGCCCACAACTAAGAGGAAAAACTGAATGACTGCATTATGCAGTGAAAAACTCCTGTATGTGCCTGTGTTCACTCCAGACCTGACTGCCCTTTACCAGCACAAAAACATCCTGTGGCGTACTGCATTAGCATCAAATAGCCACCGTGATATGCAACTTTTCAGGGAAGTTAGGAACCAAAATACACAGGCAGTTAGGAAAGCTAAGGCTAGCTGCCCACTGCACTCAGGGTAGGAAACACTGTCACCACCGATAAATCCACGATAATTGAGAATTTCAATAAGCATTTTTCTACGGCTGGCCATGCTTTCCACCTGGCTACCCCTACCCCGGTCAACTGCCCTGCACCCCCCACAGCAACTAGCCCAAGCCCCCACCATATCTCCTTCACCCAAATCCAGATAGCTGATGTTCTGAAAGAGCTACAAAATCTGGACTCCTACAAATCAGCCGGCTAGACAATCTGGACCCTCTCTTTCTAAAATTATCTGCCGAAATTGTTGCAACCCCTATTACTAGCCTGTTCAACCTCTCTTTCGTATCGTCTGAGATCCCCAAAGATTGGAAAGCTGCCGCGGTCATCCACCTCTTCAAAGGGGGAGACACTCTAGACCCAAACTGCTACAGACCTATATCTATCCTACCCTGCATTTCTAAGGTCTTCGAAAGCCAAGTTAACAAACAGATTACCAACCATTTCGAATCCCACCGTACCTTCTCCGCTATGCAATCTGGTTTCAGAGCTGGTCATGGGTGCACCTCAGCCACGCTCAAGGTTGTAAACGATATCATAACCGCCATTGATAAGAGACATTACTGTGCAGCTGTATTCATTGACCTGGCCAAGGCTTTCAACTCTGTCAATCACCACATTCTTATCGGCAGACTCAACAGCCTTGGTTTCTCAAATGACTGCATCACTTGGTTCACCAACTACTTCTCAGATAGAGTTCAGTGTGTCAAATCGGAGGGCCTGTTGTCCGGACCTCTAGCAGTCTCTATGGGGGTGCCACAGGGTTAAATTCTCGGGCCGAGTCTCTTCTCTGTATACATCAATGATGTCGTTCTTGCTGCTGGTGATTCTCTGATCCACCTCTACGCAGATGACACCATTCTGTATACTTCTGGCCCTTCTTTGGACGAGCTTCAATGCCATACAACTCTCCTTCCGTGGCCTCTAACTGCTCTTAAATGCAAGCAAAACTAAATGCATGCTCTTCAAAGGATTGCTGCCTGCACCTGCCCACCCGTCCAGCATCACTACTCTGGATGGTTCTGACTTAGAATATGTGGACAACTACAAATACCTAGGTGTCTGGTTAGACTGTAAACTCTCCTTCCAGACCCACATTAAGCATCTCCAATCCAAAATTAAATCTAGAATTGGCTTCCTATTTCACAACAAAGCATCCTTCACTCATGCTGCCAAACATACCCTCGTAAAACTGACCATCCTACCGATCCTCAACTTCGGCGATGTCATTTACAAAATAGCCTCCAACACTCTACTCAACAAATTGGATGCAGTCTATCACAGTGCCATCCGTTTTGTCACCAAAGCCCCATATACTACCCACCACTGCGACCTGTATGCTCTCGTTGGCTGGCCCTCGCTTCATATTTGTCACCAAACCCACTGGCTCCAGGTTATCTACAAGTCTTTGCTAGGTAAAGCACCGCCTTATCTCAGCTCACTGGTTACCATAGCAGCACCCACCGGTAGCACGCGCTCCAGCAGGTATATCTCACTGGTCACCCCCAAAGCCAATTCCTCTTTGGCCGCCTTTCCTTCCAGTTCTCTGCTGCCAATGACTGGAATGAACTGCAAAAATCACTGAAGCTGGAGACTCATATCTCCCTCACTAACTTCAAGCACCAGCTGTCAGAGCAGCTCACAGATCATTGCACCTGTACATAGCCCATCTGTAAATAGCCCATCCAACTACCTCATCCCCATACTGTATTTATTTTGCTCCTTTGCACCCCAATATCTCTACTTGCACATTCATCTTCTGCACATCTATTACTCCAGTGTTTAATTGGTATATCGTAATTACCTCACCACTATGGCCTATTTATTGCCTTACCTCCCTTATCTCACCTCATTTGCACACACTGCATATATACTTATTTTCTACTGTATTATTGACGGTATGTTTGTTTATTCCATGTGTAACTCTGTGTTGGTATATGTGACGAACTTCTTTGCTTTATCTTGGCCAGGTCGCAGTTGTAAATGAGAACTTCTTCTCAACTAGCCTACCTGGTTAAATAAAGGTGAAATATATATATCATTTTTTAAGTGTGTCTGTCAGAGAGAGAGAGGGAGAGAGAATACAGTACCTGTAGGTAGCAGACAGTCTAAAGGAGTGAATTCATCCATGATCATCCAGATGTTCCGTCTCTTCTGCAGAAGTACTCAACTGGAACAGAGAAACACACACAGTCACTCCATACTATTCTTTCTTCCTTTATTTCTTTCTTTCTTCAAAGTTGATCAAACCTTCAAAATAATTGCAGATGGCCTAAAGTATCTGACACCCAACACTTTGAAAACAAGTAACAAACCATTATCACAACCTCTCACTATTGAGGCAATTCCTCCCAATTACATGTCAACAACATACCATACCTGCCAAGCCAAGGGGCAGACTCTAGGAGGAATAAGTTAAAGGAACAGGTTTCCCAACATTCTAACAACCTCTGACCCCAACACTGATTGCTTATCTGAGCGTTGCAAAATAATTTAATCTCTACTCTGCAACCTGAACTTTTGATCAGGTAGCCGTTGGCAGCTTCATACCAGTTAGTTCCATCTCAGCAATATGAAGAGTGGTGGGAGTAGTTCTGAAGGATTATTTGAGGGTAACAGAAAGTGACAGAGAGGCAGATACTATGACAACGGTCAATATATTGTGAGGTTTACATGTGACATGGTTAAAGACAGTGTCGTGGAGAATCGTCTCAGAAATATAACACTCTTACAAGAACTTGAGAATTCAATATAGACTTTAATACAAAGTAGCAAAGCTGAGCCCTTCCATGGAAGGACCCTATAACAGCACCGAGCCCCTCCATGGAAAGAGACTAAATTCTCATATTACAGAGTCCTGCCTTTATAGGATTCTGTCTTTGCATAACGTATAGAGTCCCCTCCCTCTATATGAAAATAGCTTCCCTTGACCTTTCTCCATCATTAATCTTTCCATCTCAGAGCTTGCTTGTTCACGCCCACTAACGCTCATATTTGCTTTTGGTTAGGTTATAACGATGACAGAACCCTTTTCACGTCCTAAAATAATCTATGCATTGCATGCTTAACCTGCCCAGGGACTGCGGTTGAAAATTAGCCGGCTGGCTAAAACCGGCACTTTTACTGAAACGTTGATTAATGTGTACTGTCCCTGTAAAAAAAAAAAAAAAAAAAACGAAACTAAACTTATGTTTTACGTGTTAGTCATCAGTTATCTTGCTTCCATCTTTCTTCCTGTATCCTGCTGACCATAGTACGTCCAGCTGTCATAAATGTACGTGTGGTCTTGGTTAATGTACTCTTTCAAAAATAGAGTATAGCCTGGGAGAGTATAGCCTAGAGTATAGAGTATAGCCTATAGCCTCATCTTATAGCCTCTTAATGTGCATGTCCTTGCTACTTCAGCCTGGCAACTTGACCTATTTATATTTAATGCTCAGCTCTCCTTAATGATTTGCTCCAACAACAGATAGTGTTAGCAGGTTCCCATTATACTGATGGAATTCTGTAGGGAGTAAAATAATCAACAAACACAATTTAAAAAAAACAAATACAAAAAAATATGATTTCTCTATCCTCCCTGATTCAGAATATACAGTATAATTTTCATAGTCATGGCACGCTTTCTGTAAGAGCTATTGAAGATTGAAAGTAATAAAAGTAATAAAAATAAATAAATAAAAATACATTTCTACAACAAAAAACCCGTGGATTTCTGTCCATCTTCCCGATTGAGAATAAAAAACGAATATTCAATATTAACTCATTTTACCTCGGTAAACCGGGGGTCGGCAAGGACAGAGATGCCGAGTTTGCTCTCACATGCTTAGATACACAAACACATTACAATCACGTTTTATTCTCAACACATCTAGCTATGTGATTTTGGTAGAACAATCATGTACGTCGTATTTTTTAGGTGTAAATTCATACTCACTGAGTCAAGTAACTAACAGCAAGAGTTCCTGGTCAGATTTGTATATAGTCAACAACAGCTCCGGATCTGACAGCAAGACGTCCTGCTCTGGTGGAAAAGGTCCATAGACTCTGTGATGGCGCCATCTATCGGTGAACCAATATAAAATATAAGAAAAATATGCCGGGTATGACTTTTAGGTAATAGGTCCATCTATCCAGTACTGAGAATGAATCCTAGATCTGTGCCTCAATCAAATTTTAATTGTAACATGCTTCGTAAACAACAGCTGTTCACTAACAACAAAATAGAAAAATGTAGAGAAAAATAAAATGGAGAAATAATAGAAAAATAAAACATGTAATAATAATGTCAGTACAGAGTTGATGTGCAAGGGAGTACGAGGTAATTAAGGTATGTACATACAGTGAATTCCGAAAGTATTCAGACGCTTGACGCTTTTCACATTTTGTTACGTTACAGCCTTATTATAAAATGGATGAAATAAAAAATTGTCCTCATCAATCTACACACAATACTCCATAATGCCAAAGGGAAAACAGAAAATACCTTTTTTACATAAGTATTCAGACCCTTTGCTATGAGATTCGATATTGAGCTCAGGTGCATCCTGTTTCCATTGATCATCCTTGAGACGTTTCTACAATTTGGTTGGAGTCCACCTGTGGTAAATTCAATTGATTGGACATGATTTGGAAAGGCACACACATGTCTATATAAGGTCCCACAGATGACAGTGCATGTCAGAGCAAAAACCATACCATGAGGTCAAAGGAATTGTCCGTAGAGCTTCGAGACATGATTGTGTAGAGGCACAGATCTGGGGAAGGGTACCAAACATATTCTGCAGCATTGAAGGTCCCCAACGACACAGTGGCTTCCATCACTCTTAAATGGAAGAAGTTTGGAACCACTATGACTTTTCCTAGAGCTGGCCGCCCGGCCAAACTGAGTAATCAGGGGTGAAAGGGCCTTGGTCAGGGAGGTTACCAAGAACCCGATGGTCACTCTGACAGAGGTCTAGAGTTCCTCTGTGGAGAGGGGAATACCTTCCAGAAGGACAACCCTCTCTGCAGCACTCTATCAATCAGGCCTTTATGGTAGAGTAGCCAGATGAAAGCCATTCCTCAGTAAAAGGCACATGACAGCCCACTTGGAGTTAGCTAAAAAGCGCCTAAAGGACTCTCAGACCATGAGAAACAAGATTCTCTGGTCTGATGATACCAAGATTGAACTCTTTGGCCTGAATGCCAAGCGTCACGTCTGGAGGAAACCTGGCACCATCCCTACGGTGAAGCATGGTGGTGGCAGCATCATGCTGTGGGGATGTTTTCAGCGGAAGGGACTGAGAGACTAGTCAGGATCGAGGTAAAGATGAACGAAGCAAAGTACAGAGTGATCCTTGATGAAAACCTGCTCCAAAGTGCTCAGGACCTCAGACTGGGGTGAAGGTTCACCTTCCAACAGGACAACGACCCTAAGCACACAGCCAATACAATGCAGGAGTGGCTTTGGGACAGGTCTTTGAATGTCCTTGAGTGGCCCAGCCAGAGCCCGGACTTGAACCCGATTGAATATCTCTGGAGAGACCAGAAAATAGCTGTGCAGCGATGCCCCCCCCCCCCCCCCATTCAACCTGACAGAGCTTGAGAGGATCTGCAGAGAAGATTTGGAGAAACTCCCCAAATACAGGTGTGTCATGCTTGTAGCGTCATACCCAAGAAGACTAGAAGACTCAAGATTGTAATCGCTGCCAAAGGTGCTTTAACAAAGTACTTGTAACGGCTTTCGTTGGTGGAAGGAGAGGAGGACCAAAATGCAGCGTGGTACGTATCCATAATACCATTTAATCGAGAATGAATACAAAAGAACAAGAGAATAAATGAAAACCGAAACAGTCCCGTATGGTGCAAACACTAACACAGGAAACAATCACCCACAAAACACAATAGAAAACAGGCTACCTAAATATGGCTCCCAATCAGAGACAACGACTGACACCTGCCTCTGATTGAGAACCATACTAGGCCAAACACATAGAAATATAAATACAGAACAAAACATAGAAAAACAACATAGAATGCCCACCCCAACTCACGCCCTGACCAAACTAAAATAAAGACATAAAAAAGGAACTAAGGTCAGAACGTGACAGTACTGAGTAAAGGGTCTGAATAATTATGTAAATGTAATATTTCAGTATTTATTTTGCAAAGATTTAAAAATACTGTTTTTGCTTTGTCATAATCGGGTATTGTGGTGTAGATTGATGAAGAAAAAAAACTATTTAATCAATTTTAGATTAAGGTTGTTGTAACGGCTTTCTTCCTGGGATGAAGGAGAGGACCAAAAGGCAGCGCAGTTAGTGTTCAACATGTTTAATCAGACGATAAACGGTGAACATTCACAAATAACAAAATAACAAAACGTGAAAGCCGAGACAGTCCTATCTGGTGCAGAACACAAACACAGAGACAGGAAACAACCACCCACAATCCCCAACACAAAACAAGCCACCTATATATGATTCTCAATCAGGGACAACGATTGACAGCTGTCTCTGATTGAGAACCATATTAGGCTGAACACAGAAACAGACGCACTAGACACACAACATAGAATTCCCACCCAGCTCACGTCCTGACCAACACTAAACAAGCAAAACACATAAGAACTATGGTCAGGACGTGACAGTTGTAACGTAACAAAATGGGGGAAAAGTCAAGGGGTCTGAATACTTTCCGAATGCACTCTATAACTAGGAAGAAAGTGACAG